>NW_018165230.1:23331-42463 GCF_001263595.1 Phalaenopsis equestris
TTGGGGGGTGGGAGGATGGGAATGGGGGAGATTGAAGGAGAAGGGGGAGAGTTTTGAATGGGAAAAAAAATTAAAATTAAAATTTGGAGATTTTTAGATGTATTTGGTTATTAGTGATTAAGATAATTACACTCATTTGTTTTCAAAATTATAGTATTAATTTTTGAAAAAAAATTAAGTTAAAATATTTTGAATAAAGTTTAATTATAATGAATCTTAATTTTTTTTTAAATTTAAAGCTATTTTAGCATAATATTTAAGGCCTTGTTCAAAACAAACGGGGAAGTCAGCTTGTTCCTTGAAATCATGGCGTCCAAACAATACAATCAAGGAAGCTGGCGGCGGGTAATGTCTGTTCAAGACGTGGGACCCACGAAGAAAGGAGGTTATCGACCGTCCGATTTCAACGGTCGATTGCCTTCGGATGGGTGACCGTTGGAGACGATATTTAAATTCTTTATTTAAGAACTAATAGTTTAATAAAACCCTAAACAGCGATAGTGTGAGCACCTCACGACTTCTCGCCTTCTAAATTTGTTTGGCTTAGAATATAAAATTATATTAAGCTGTAAATATTTGGCTAATGCCCAATAATTAACAGATTTGAATGTTTTCATTTTTAAAGGAAGCATTTACATTATATATCAATTTTTTTTTAAAAAAAATTGAATTTTAATGACAATTAAATTAAAAATTAATGATTAGTAATTAGAGTATGCTTTAAATTTATGTCTCCTGATTGAAGAGAAAATTCTCTACCAACTTCTCTACGAGCCTTGCACGGGTGCCACCCAATTCCTATGCATTTACGTATTTACCATCTAAATCTTGTTTTACACATTTAGATCACCCAAATCTTTTAAATCACATCAAAAATATTATCATATTAACTATTTTTAAATAAATACATGTTTTCATGGGAATTTATTGTGAATTTTGTTGTTTGGGTGAAATTTTTTAAAAAATGGAGTGTTAATTTTGCAAATAGCAAAATTTCAAGTGATGTAATTATCCTTTTATTATTATTATTTTTTTTTGCAACAAACAGCTATCAGAGTCATTCACATAAATTCATCATTTAACAAGAGTAACACTGCATATTCACGAAAAATTATTCCATACGGACAACGCATACAGAGATGCATGCGCTGTCCGATCTCAACCGTCGAATAGATTTTTTCTTTTAAACAAAAAATTAAAAATGAGACCCACCGAAATACACATTTGCTCTGATCGACGGTCGAGATCGGACATCGCATGCACCTCTGCATACGCTGTCGAATATTTCTTGAACTATAATTTGAGCAAAATATCATTTTTTCATTATAATCGAACATTGAAAGTTGCACAGAGCTTCATCATATCAGATAAAGTTGATAAATAACAATTACATGGCAGTATACAACCAATCATATGCTGGGCTGAATAAATAAATGTAAAGCACAATCTTCATAATTCAGTTATTTGTTAAATTTTGGGACATTTAAATACACACCACATACTTCTTATGTATTTACATATCTAAGCTTTTATATTTACATATAGCACTTCACCTAAACATCATATGAAAAATATCACAATTACTATATCTTTTGAGTGTAAATAATATCAAATTTTGCGTGTCAGATATGCGAATAGATGAGAATTGTGGTATGTATGTAAATTTCCCTTTATTTTTTGAATAAAAAGAATCATTTATTCAGAATTTGATGTGGGTCAATGACAAATCCAGTCCTTGATGCAGAATTTCTAATACGTTTGGAATTATTTTCTGGAATTTGTATATTTGGTGGTATAGAGATTTCAGGCGAATGGCCTGAGATGCAGAGATTACCAGAATCATCCTGTTCCCAGTAGACTTCCACCATAAAACCTCTTGGATTATCTGCTGTTTCTGTTCCAGGAATCCCCACAAATCTTGAACCCTTTGGTATCTGAAAGAGATACCAAACAAATATTTAAATAATCTACTTATAAGGTCTATTTACATCAAATAAATGATTATAAGAATATCATATGTGACAAGTTATCTCAAACTTTAAACCCTTCCAAGTTGTGGTTACAATTTATCATAAAATAATCCCCTGATTATTTACATGAGACGATTATAGAGTATATAAGAGTGTCAAATTAGAGTTTGTTTGTGGCAGTTGCAGCTGTTCGAAGAAAGATTTATAGCAGAAGAAGGTCAAACTGTTAGGAGTTACAACACTTAATAAGGTCAGATTGCAGATTGCAAAACACAGTTTTTCGCTGTAATTTTTTTTTTCAAAAAACAAGCAAAACGAAGTTTTGCCATACACAAAAAAGCGCTGTGCGGCACCGCACCTCGACCCCAATGCACTCTTAGTTTTCAAACTTTTTTTTAATGTGCGTTTAAATATTCATATAATTTTAGTCGTATTAAAAAAGACTGAAAACTAAATTGGTGTTTTCATAAATGTCGGGATTAAAATGATAACCTGGAAAGAGTTAGGGGACCATTTTTAGATGAGCTTAAACGCACAAATAGTAAGAACTTATCTAGGAAAAAAAACTTATTTTGATTGTCATGTGAAATTGACCTTAAACTAAACCAAGTGTGGTTTTATCATTTACTTGAAAGAGTCAACTAAACAAGATTATGCTATTGCCCCAAATTCCTTCTATTTAGGAGAGTAGATGTTAATAAGAGTATAGTTCTCCACTAACCTCATCATGTATTCTCTGTTTTATCCTTATTAATAGGGGCATTTGCATACATACCACACAATTCTTAGGTATTTACATATCTAACAACTAAATAGAATTGTAGGTGTTAGATATGTAAATACATAAAATTCCCCTTATTAATGCCAGTAGAATACCTGAATTGAAGGTCCGGATGATAAATTTAGCGTCACCATGGCCCCATCGATGGACGCACTTTCTAGCTCTGCCTGCTTCGCAATGCTCAGGAAAACCTCTTCGAGCGTTGTAAGACCAAGTTGAATGTCTGAGATTCCAAGTTCATCCTCTCTATCTTCAAGCTCAGCAAAGAAGTCCTGATCAAGAAATATATGTAAAAAAAAATATTTCTCTCTTTCCATAGGGGATGATTTACATATATACCACTTAATTCCTATGCATTTACTTACATTTCCAACACCTAATCTTCATTTTTTACATAGATGCCGCTTTACCAGGCATGTCTACTAGGAGTATTTTCTTGTGATATAGAAAAAAAAGGGAAACTTGCGTATCTACCACACAATTTTTATGAATTTACATATCTCACAGCTGAAGTATCATATTTACATTCATAGCACCTGGTGCTTTTAAAAAGTGATGACAGTACTATTTTTTATGTGATATTTTAAGGATTTGAGGGGTATGTGTGTAAATATGAAAGTTTAGATGTGAGATATGTAAATACATTAGAATGTGAGCTTACGTATGTAAATGCACCTACAAAAAATTTGGGTGGTATAAATGTAAAAAATATAAAAAAGTTTACGTGTTGGAAATATAAACGCATGAGATATGGGTGGTATATATGTAAATGCCTCCAAAGTACATTCAACGTACCGGTAATAACTTCTCTTTTTCGCGGGGAATGACGAATGTTAAAAACGACTTATTTTCATCTTTTGCCTCCACATCTAGATGCTGTAAATTGCAAATTTATATCAGAGATTTGCATGGCGATAATTTCTCATTAGCTTCGCTTATATTGCGACTTACATGTTTGAAGAAATGCTTCACTAGCTGAGCTTTACGCTCATGGGTAGCATCCAGTTCTGCGTCAACAGGAGTTGTTTGTCCGGGAACACCTCCAACAAAACTAATATTAGCAATATAACCCGTTCCGAATTTCGACTTCAACCTTATAGAGGTTCCTAAACACCTCAATCTTCCCTTCGCCATGATGGCAATGCGATCGCTTAATATGTCGGCTTCCTCCATGGAGTGAGTTGTCAAGACTATAGCTCGTCCCTTCTTCGCATTTTCGATAATGTCCCAAACATGTCTTCTGCTGATTGGATCCATCCCAGTAGTCTAAAACAAATAGAATTTTGAGTTAGATATACAAGCACAAAGAAATAAGAAAAGGGGCGTTTACATACATGCCGCACAATTCTTATGTATTAACGTATCTAACACAAAACTTTAATTACTACATCTATATCACCCATATCTTTCATATCACATAAAAATAGCACTATTTTAAACTTTCAAAAGTGAAATACACATACATGGATAAAGTGGCATGTATGAAAATTAAGATTGAGTAGGTGTTAGATATGTAAATACAAAAGAATTGAGTGGTATGCATGTAAATTTTCCATAAGAAACATAAAAGAGCATCAGCAGAATATGAGCATATAAATTTTTGCAGTTCATATAATCTTATAAGAATCAATATGTTTTCACAACAAAAGATTGCAGGATCATAAAAGCCTGCAATTATTGATCAAGAAATATGTGCATGACTACAAAGTTACAATGATCTTCATGGCAATGAAGGTTTCAAGTTTCTTGCACTAAACCAGAAAAAAATTGAGGCATTTACTTACATACCAACCAATTCCTATGTATTTACACATCTAACACCTAAACTTTAAATTTTACATTTATACCATCAAATCTTTCATATCACATCAAAGATATCATTATTACTAACTTTTTAAAAGTGAAATACACTTTTTTCATGCATAGATAAAGTTTTATTAACATAAATATTGATGTTGAGGTATTAGATATGTAATATAGGAATTGTGTGGTATGTATGTAAATCTTCTAATAACTTGCTTGACTTCCATCTTTACTTGTCTTTTAGCACCACCATTGAAATGCTGTTTCTTAAATAATACAAGACTTACAAAGAAGACTAAGATGGATATTTCAGCAAAAACATAAATCCCCAATCCCGAGGCGAATAAGGTGAAGAATATAAATTTATAACTAAAAATATTTTATTCTAGGTCATTGATTTTTGGAGATGATTCCAAGAGTTATTATTTATCCATTAAAGGAAATTAACCCAAATTTAACTTTATAAATACCATTGTAAGGGTCATTAAAATCTCTACAAGATCGAGAACAAACAAGTATACATCTCAATTTAATTTTTAAAGAAAAAATCAAGAAATAAATAAATTCAAAATGATGTTCAAACCACATATAAGGTCAAGTTCATTGTTGTACATCAAATAAACGACTGCATGAATCTCAAGGAATCCAATGGACAAAATTTACAAAGGAGCACAGAGTAATAGGACCAATGAGCAGTAGACCGAAGGCCTGCGGGCAGAAGGTCAAAGGTCCCTCAGCAGAAGACTAACAGTCCAATATCAGAAGACAAAGCTCAGTTTTTTAGCCGGGTTCGAAGACCGGCCGAGCAAAGGCCATCCGAGCCAAAGATCAAAAGTATCAAAACGAGTGGAAACATCAATTTATTTGTTGTCATAATCCGACTCTAAAAAAGAATTCAATAACAGAAGCCACCTCACAGACGACCCCACAGTTCTTTGTCAAGAACTGGCCACAACACACCAACAAAACATCCCGAAGAATCTCACTTGTCGAGAAGTAAGCTACCTATAAGACTATGATAATTTACTCTCTACCTGATAGCCTAATTTTATTTCACCCACAGAAGTTTCATATCCTGGGAATTGGGATTGGTGGTGGACAACGAAAATAATAAGGCTAACCCAATCAAGTTAGACCAACTCGAAGAACAATGAAGGTTGACCAATAACCCAATACAACACATGTCATGAAGAACCAACCGAGCCATAGGAGGGCCAAACCAAAGACTCAAATATATAAAATACCAATAATAACCTGTACAACCCCCATTAAAACAAGAGCATAATTGTAACTTCATATGTTGTACCCTCTTCCCTATAAATAGAAGATCATGTCATAAATAAACAGTTACACACTTCTTTCAAAGTAATGTTCATTACTGCGCTTTTCTCTATCTCTTGTTCTTTCTCTCTCTCACGTCTTAAGCATTATTCGCTTTATTCCTTGGGATTGATTCACAAACATATCAAAATTCAACATCCTAAAAGATGCGATAAGCATAAATTATGTTAGCAACAAGAAAAGGAGTAGCACAACAAGAAGAAGTCCACAATAGAGACACCGCCAACATAGAATGCACTAGAGAATTTGTGTAGCAGCAAATCAAGGAGCTAAAAGACCAAATGATGGAAGCCCTCAGAGAAATAGCAACTCGTGGAAGGCAGATGGAAGGGAGCAAAATCTTCGAGAGCATAAACTTCGAGAAGAAGAACCGGCGCCCAACGTCTGAAGGGTGATTCAGGGCCCAGAATGGGTTAGATACTCTTAGCACCAAGACAGTATTGGATCGACACTGATGGACAGGCAACAATTCAGGTGAACCAAAGACCCCACCAACTATAGAACCAATTCTCTAAGCATATTTTTGAAGCTGAGCCCTTGGAGAGATTTAAGATACAATCACTGGAATGCAATAAGGGTCGGATTGATCTAACTGATCCCATAGCATCCTTCAAGACGATTGTTTGTTTGTTGCAGATCACATATGCGTTCAAGTGTTGATTTTTTTGTACCACGCTGAGGGAATCGGCCCTTAGGTGGTTCAACAGACTGCTAGCTGGAGAAATTATTTTCTTTATAGATTTCAAAAGGATTTTTGTAACATTTCACAACGCCCAAAGCCGCAAAAAAGTTTACAAGCCCTTTTGCAGATCATGCAGGGACAAAACGAGAGCCTCTACTCGTTTGTTACTTGATTCCAAAAGAAGATGCTAAAGGTGCGACATCTAAAACATGCAGTAGCATACACAACTCTAGCTCTGCGATTGAAGGAGGAACCATTCAGTTACACTTTGGGTCTCCAACAACCCAAAACCTTAGCCAAATTATTGGAGTTGACCAACAATCATATCTCAGCCGAAGAGTACAATTCCACCCCTACTTTTACCAGAGCGGAGTCAGCCACTTGTAGTTTACAGAAGATAGTCCCTAGAGATGATAAATGAAAACTAAGGGAAGACTTACATCCTTCTGTTCGGCAGCAATACAAAGACAAGGCCCAGGCAATAGGAGGGTCGATAGGAGTTACAATCGAGGGGGTCAAGCTCTACAACCTAAACAATGACCGACTTTTCACAATGAACAATCGCTAAATGATCATGAGACTCTTAGAGACTCAGAAGGCAACTCCACTAAGAGTCTCGATGGCCAAGCTAGTGGTAGCCATCCAAAACAAGGAGGATTTCAAAAAGACATCGCCTATGAGAATCAGAGCTTTTCTCCGAGATAACACGAAGTATTATGCTTATCAAAGAGACCATGACCATGACACGTAGGAATGTCGAAACTTGGTCGATGAACTGATTAAAACTGAAGAACTAAAGAAGTTTTTAGCATCATGAGCGACAACCTAGAGGCAAGGGAAGGCTCTAGTCGAAGAAATTTTAGTGAATATTTTTTTATTATGTCATTCATATTGTTGGGATAGTACTAGACATCATCGGAGACGACGGAGATTCCTCCTGGAGAGCCAGCTAGAAAAGGCTCTGGTTAGGAGAAATGTGTCATATTGCTTTTGCTCCAAAGCGGGGCACTCATCCACCCATCATAATCACTGACACAAACCTATCCCCTAAGGGGAACCTTTACAACGATGCGATCGTCTTTACTGCTTTGATCAACAACTATCAAATTGGTAGCATCTTGATCAACTCTGGCAACTCCGTGAACATTTTGTTCAGATCAGTGTTAGAAAAGATGTGTTCGACAAAGATGGGACTCAAGGGCGACCAACTAATTGCATCAACCAGACCACTTAATGGCTTCTCAGGCGAAAGGAAGAAAACCTTGGGAGAAATGTGTCATATTGCTTTTGCTCCAAAGCGGGGCACTCATCCACCCATCATAATCACTGACACAAACCTATCCCCTAAGGGGAACCTTTACAACGATGCGATCGTCTTTACTGCTTTGATCAACAACTATCAAATTGGTAGCATCTTGATCAACTCTGGCAACTCCGTGAACATTTTGTTCAGATCAGTGTTAGAAAAGATGTGTTCGACAAAGATGGGACTCAAGGGCGACCAACTAATTGCATCAACCAGACCACTTAATGGCTTCTCAGGCGAAAGGAAGAAAACCTTGGGAGAAATGTGTCATATTGCTTTTGCTCCAAAGCGGGGCACTCATCCACCCATCATAATCACTGACACAAACCTATCCCCTAAGGGGAACCTTTACAACGATGCGATCGTCTTTACTGCTTTGATCAACAACTATCAAATTGGTAGCATCTTGATCAACTCTGGCAACTCCGTGAACATTTTGTTCAGATCAGTGTTAGAAAAGATGTGTTCGACAAAGATGGGACTCAAGGGCGACCAACTAATTGCATCAACCAGACCACTTAATGGCTTCTCAGGCGAAAGGAAGAAAACCTTGGGAATAATCACAATGGCAGCCATGTAAGGAGAAGCATTTCACCTATCTAGAGGATTTTTTGGTGGTTAACTCACCGCCAACTTAAAACATTATTTTTGGCCGGTCTCTGCTCAACAACTTCAAAGTCGTTGTCTCAACATCCTATGTAGGAATAAAATTTCCGGGCGAAGTTGTGATCATCATGAAAAACTAATATTTTACTATAAAATTTGTTATTGTTTGTTAAATTTAAATTTTGAGGGAATGCATGTCTGATTTTTTTTTTATTATTTAAATTGAGCACGCGATAGGCATGTCCAACACTGGATTAGAAGTATCTATAACATGGGAAGAAATGAGATGGCAGAGAACTATAAATGAGAACAAGCTGAATTTAAAATGCTGAAATTAAAGGGAAAAAATTCCAATCTTAATGAATTTAAAAGTTATTTGATTAGCAATGGGATTGGTGCAATAGATGAATAACTAATTGAACTTATATTGCGCGCATCTCAATGCAAGTCTAATGGCTTTGGAATCCAGTTTGACAAAATTTTGGTTGCGATATTATGACCTAATTTTCTTATAGAAAACAAAACATTAAAATTTAAATATTTCATTAGTTCGAAAATAAAATGCTCTCATCACGCAAAATTTGAACTGGCACATAATCAAAAGAAAGTTCAACTAATATATTTTTGTGAGGTTAGCATTATTCCTTGGGATTGATTCACAGACAAATCAAAATTCAACATCCTAAAAGATGCGATAAACATGAATTATGTTAGCAACAAGAAGAAGTCCACAATAGAGACACCGCCAACATAGAATGCACTAGAGAATTTGTGTAGCAGCAAATCAAGGAGCTAAAAGACCAAATGATGGAAGCCCTCAGAGAAATAGCAACTCGTGGAAGGCAGCAAAATCTCCGAGAGCATAAACAACTTCGAGAAGAAGAACCAGTGCCCAACGCCTGAAGGGTGATTCAGGGCCCAGAATGGGTTAGATACTCTTAGCACCAAGACAGTATTGGATCGACACTGATGGACAGGCAACAATTCAGGTGAACCAAAGACCCCACCAACTATAGAACCAATTCTCTAAGCATATTTTTGAAGCTGAGCCCTTGGAGAGATTTAAGATACAATCACTGGAATTCAATAAGGGTCGGATTGATCTGACTGATCCCATAGCATCCTTCAAGACGATTGTTTGTTTGTTGAAGATCACATATGCGTTCAAGTGTTGATTTTTTTGTACCACGCTGAGGGAATCGGCCCTTAGGTGGTTCAACAGACTGCTAGCTGGAGAAATTATTTTCTTTATAGATTTCAAAAGGATTTTTGTAACATTTCACAACACCCAAAGCCGCAGAAAAGTTCACAAGCCCTTTTGCAGATCATGCAGGGACAAAACGAGAGCCTCTACTCATTTGTTACTTGATTCCAAAAGGAGATGCTAAAGGTGTGACATCTAAAACATGCAGTAGCATACACAACTCTAGCTCTGCGGTTGAAGGAGGAACCATTCAGTTACACGTTGGGTCTCCAACGACCCAAAACCTTGGCCAAATTGTTGGAGTTGGCCAACAATTATATCTCGGCCGAAGAGTACAATTCCACCCCTACTTTTACCAGAGCGGAGTCAGGCACTTGTAGTTTACAGAAGATAGTCCCTAGAGATGATAGATGAAGACTAAGGGAAAACTTACATCCTTTTGTTCTGCAGCAATACAAAGACAAGGCCCAGGCAATAGGAGGGTTGATAGAAGTTACAATCGAGGGGGTCAAGCTCTATAACCTAAACAATGACTGATTTCTCACAATGAGCAATCGCTAAATGATCACGAGACTCAGAAGATAACTCCACTTAGAGTCTTGATGGCCAAGCTAGTGGTAGCCATCCAAAACAAGGAGGATTTCAAAAAGACATCGCCTATGAGAATCAGAGCTTTTCTCCGAGATACCACGAAGTATTATGCTTATCAAAGAGACCATGACCATGACACGTAGTAATGCCGAAACTTGGTCGATGAACTGATTAAAACTGAAGAACTAAAGAAGTTTGTAGCATCATGAGCGACGACCTAGAGGCAAGGGAAGGCTCTAGTCGAAGAAATTTTGGTGAATATTTTTTTATTATGTCATTCATATTGTTGTGATAGTACTAGACATCATCGGAGACGGCTGAGATTCCTCCCGGAGAACCAGCTAGAAAAGGCTCTGGTTAGGAGAAATGTGTCATATTGCTTTTGCTCCAAAGCGCGACACTCATCCGCCCATCATAATCACTTACACAAACCTATCCCCTAAGGGGAACCCTTACAACGATGTTATCGTCATCACTGCTTTGATCAACAACTACCAAATCGGTAGCATCTTAATCTACTCTGGCAACTCCGTGAACATTTTGTTCAGATCAGTGTTCGACAAGATGTGTTCGACAAGATGGGACTCAAGGGCGACCAACTAATTGCATCAACCAGACCACTTAATGGCTTCTCAGGCGAAAGGAAGAAAACCTTGGGAATAATCACAATGGCAGCCATGTAAGGAGAAGCATTTCACCTATCTAGAGGATTTTTTGGTGGTTAACTCACCGCCAACTTAAAACATTATTTTTGGCCGGTCTCTGCTCAACGACTTCAACCTCGTTGTCTCAACATCCTATGTAGGAATAAAATTTTCGGGCGAAGTTGTGATCATCATCAAAGACTAATATTTTATTATAAAATTTGTTATTGTTTGTTAAATTTAAATTTTGAGGGAATGCATGTCTGATTTTTTTTTTATTATTTAAATTGAGCACGCGATAGGCATGTCCAACACTGGATTAGAAGTATCTATAACATGGGAAGAAATGAGATGGCAGAGAACTATAAATGAGAACAAGCTGAATTTAAAATGCTGAAATTAAAGGGAAAAAATTCCAATCTTAATGAATTTAAAAGTTATTTGATTAGCAATGGGATTGGTGCAATAGATGAATAACTAATTGAACTTATATTGCGCGCATCTCAATGCAAGTCCAATGGCTTTGGAATCCAGTTTGACAAAATTTTGGTTGCGATATTATGACCTAATTTTCTTATAGAAAACAAAACATTAAAATTTAAATATTTCATTTGTTCGAAAATAAAATGCTCTCATCACGCAAAAGAAAGTTCAACTAATATATTTTTGTGAGGTTAGACAAACGCTGCAATTTCTTACCGGCTCATCTAGGAAAACCATTTGTGGATCTCCAATCAGGGCTATCGCAAAGCTAAGCCGGCGCTTCATTCCTCCACTATAGCTTCCTGATCTTATATGAGAGGCACTAGTAAGTTTGACTTCAGCCAAAGACTTCTCACTTACCTGCATTTTTGCCAAGCGCTCAATCGATAAAAAAGGATAAACTATTGCAATGTTTTTACATTAAACTATTAGATGTAGAAATAAAACATGGTAAATTATCAAAAGAGTGCCTTCCAACTTGCATGATTAAACTTCGATTCAAATTTCTAGAATATTCTCATACAAATGAGTCAGCCATAAATCACCCACCGATTTGATTATTGAAGGATGTAAACCTTTAATGCTAGCAAACAGATGAAGATGCTCTTCTGCTGTCAATGCATCCCACAAAATGTCAAACTGATAAAAGGAAAATTGCACATTAACGACTTAGTTTTCTGAAACTTGTGAATAGAGTCAAAATAACAGTCATGAATTAAAAGATGGATGCACCTGGGGACAAACACCAATCATTCTTCGGATATTTGACATACCAGCAACACTTCGAATTGAATTTCCATAAATAAAAGCTGCAAGATGTAATGATCATTTATATAGCTTTTTATTTGTGGTAGCGTGGGGGGGACATACCACATAATTCTTAAGTATTTACATATCTAACACCTAAAGTCTGATATATACATTTATAACACTTTGGTGTCGTATACCTATGCATGAAAAGGTGTATTCACTTTTAAAAAGCTGATAATGGTAGTATTTTTTTTATATGAGGTTAAAGCTTTGAGTGTTATAAATGAAAATACGAAAGTTTAGGTGTTAGTTATGTAAATACATAAGAATTGTGTGGTATGCATGTAAATATAGAAATTATAAGTCTTGTACCATCTCCACCAGTGACTGGAGTAATACCAGTCAGACAATTAATAACTGTAGTTTTTCCGGCTCCATTGGGCCCTAGAAGGCAAAATAGTTGATCTTTTGCTATATTCACCCAAATACCCTGCAAAGAAAAAGCCAGTGATGAAAATATACATTAGAAATTATACAAGCACGCAAAATTTACGATACCTTAACAGCGTGATAAGGAGAAGACCTCGTGCATTTACAACAACCAAAATTTGTAGCTCCCGGGTATGTCTTTGTGAGCCCAAGTATCCTGACGGCTACATTCGGATCAATTATACTAGACGTTACTTGCTGTTTTACTGTTGTTTCTTCTGCAAGAACGTCCTCATCATCTGGAGCAACATATTCTGTAGGTGGAATAGAGCTCCAACAGCCACAAAGATCGCCTTCTGCAAAAATATGCATAAAGTAAATGATTGTCACAAACTAGTTGGTTATAAATTGGGGCATTTACATATATGCCAAACAAATCTTGTGTATTTACATATATTATAACTGAATATTCATATTTCCTTGCATGCCACTCAAATAAAAAAGGAGAGGAGTTTCAAAATGGTCCCTTGACAAAGGGGGTAATTTCAGTCCTCGAGTCCACAAAAGTGTCAATTTAATCGTCAAACTCTTTTAACGAGGACTAAAATAACCACTATCACTATCCATTTAAAAGTTAAATACACCTTTTTCATGCCATAGATTTATGACATCAATGTGCTATAAGTGTAAATATAAAACTTTGGGTGGTAAATATGTACATACATAAGAATTGTACGGTATGCCCGTAAATTTCCCTATAAATTATACAATAGGATTGCCAACGAACCTTCAGCCTTAGTTCCACCTTTTCCAGTCCAGTATGAACGCTTCAGAAAGTAAAATACTGATTTTCTCACACCATTTGAATTGGGAAGTATATTATCCAAGTATATTGCCAAGGCAAACCACAAAAAGAAGGTGGAAATAAGCCAATGAAAAATATTTTCCTGTACAAAGAAACATATCAGCTCAGACCTGAAGGAAGGTTTACGATGTAATTATCTCTAAATCTGGTCATGAACATACAATTGTTATTATGCACTCAGGCTCCTTAAAAGTACAATAACCTCGCCGGCTCCAACTAATTCCTAAATCTTCATGAGTAGCTGTTGAGCTATCAAGCATATCGAGTGCTTTTGCTAGAAGATTGGGAGGAAATAAAGACCACAAGACACGATGTGATGTGGAATAAAACTTCGCGTATGGAAAACCAATTGCAGTTATAAGCTGCAAGGATAAAAGAAATTACATGTTTTGAATCCCTGTAGAGGCATTTTAAAATTGAGAAATGTGTCAAAATAGTCCCCTGACTCTTTGTAAAGTCCCAGAGTTTATATTTGTGTCGATTTAGTCCATTTATAATTTTAATGGGAGTTGAAATAGTCCCCAATTAGGACTATTTTAGCCCCAATTAAAATAATTTGGAGACCAATTTAACACTTTTATAAACTCCGTAACTAAAATAACTCCATCTATATAGTCAAGGGACTATTTTGGCACTTTACCATTTTAAAATTTAAAATAATTGTTTGAGAATCTTACTTGTGTCAAAAAACCAACTATGAATATTGAAAATCCAACTGTAGTTGCTGATGATGACTTGTTGACAAAATTTGATATCAAGAATGCGAAACTCAACTGTGAAGAAAGCCAATTAAAGGACTCAATTCTTTAGTACAATACCATGGAAAACAAGAGCAATATAGTGGACCAACTCCTTCGTGATTAAGAAAAGAGGCATTTACATACATACTATACACTTCTTACGTATTTACATATCTAACACCCAAACATTCATATTTACATGCATACCACTAAAATCTTTAACATCACGTCAAAAACACCATCATCACCATCTCTTAAAAAGTGAAATACACCTTTTAATGTGTAGGTTTATGAAACAACGGTGTTATAATAAGTATTAAACTTTGGGAGTTAAATATGTAAATACAAAAGAATTGTGCTGTATGTACGTAAATTTCCCTTGAGAAAAAAAGTTGACAAACAGAAGACCGTAATGTTCAAATATGTTTTGCATTGTGATAACAAATTTGGATAGCGTTAAGTGATGATTACCATATTAAGTTGGAAAAGGAAGAATACAAGGAAGAGGACTGCAAAACTGTTGTGCAGGAAAAAACTGAACCGAAAAAACATCCCAAACAGAACCGTGAGAAGAGAAGAAATTAGCGTAAGGAAAGCTTCCCAGGTAAACCAAGACAGCCAATAGGCAGATTCATAGAGACCCATGATGGACATAGCCTGAAATGTTCAACCAGAGTTCCTCGTCAGCTAGAAATCTCAGGTTCACATATAGAATAATAAAAAGGAAAATTTACATATGTGGTGGCACACAATTCTTATGTATTTACATATCTCACACCTAAACATTCATATCAACATACATAGCCCTTTTGTGTTTTGGAACTATGCATGAAAAAGCGGATTTCACTTTTAAAAGGTGATAATAGTATTAATTTTCATGTGATATTAAAGATTTGAGTGCTATGTGTGTAAATATGAAAGGTTAAGGTGTGAGATATGTAAATATACAAGAATTTTGTGCTATGTAAATGCTTCTAATAAAAACTAGTAGCAATATGGTTCGTATGGTGCAAGATATGTTTGTCCCACTACCTGACGAAGCTTAAGTTCCTTCTCTGTAACAAATGAACTTGTTTGAACTACAAATCCGAACATGGCAATAGCAAGGAAAAATGTTGGTCCAGCTTGCCCAACAATAGAAAATGTTTCTGTAGCAGGGTGAGCAAATTCTTTGAATCCAACAACCCAGTCAAAATTAGGATCTGCTCATGCATAAAGGACAGCGTGAGCAAAATTAGTTTAAAATGAATACATAGAAATATATATATATATATATATATATATATGACAGGGTGAGCAAATTATTGCATTATGGCTGATTTCCATTGCCTGTCAAGCATCTTGCAATGGTCTTATATTATGCTCCTTAGTATGAGATGCTTCCCAAGTATTCAGTTACTGGAATTATAAAAATTTATATTTGATTAAACACAAGCCAGAAAAGATTACATCAGCTCATATTGGCAAGGTACATTGACGGGCTTCTTTGTCACCAATGAACACTTATCAATGTGTAGAGTACTTTAAAAACATTGAAACGCTTAGGGATGTTGAGCATTGTACATTACACTAATTTACAAACTATTCATCTTTAAAATTTCTACTTGGGAAAAGAAGTTGAATCACATTTTTGTGGGCATAATTTTGCTAAGAATGTATTATCTTATGTTCGGTAATCAAAAACTTCATGAAATTAGCCACAACTAAGTGCTCGTGCTAGCTTTGATGGAGGTGGAATAGACACTATCGTAACAACAATGTTTGTTAGATTAATTTTGTTATGATGACAGACTTCAATCTCCACCATGCATCATATATTAAAACAAAAAAGATAAAACTAGAAAGACCGAAATAGGCCTTTCCAAAATCATTAAAAAAGCTCAAATTTTGAATTGTTTTCATTTGGTAACAACACTAAAATTCCATTTATTTTGCAACTATTCTAGGCTTATGAATATTTCACCAGTGAAGTTTTTCACATAAAAGATTCTTATTTGATTGTCTTAGGATTTTCTAAGATGGGAAAACCTTAAAACTCCCGCATTCTCTCACAATTTACAAGAAACTCTTAAGAATGCAATTTCTAAGAAAAGAATATCTAAACTTTTGACACTACAACTAGAACTAAATTCCAACAAGTATTGCTCCTTTAAGAAAATAATAAAAGAATTTTCAATAAATATATTAATTGGCCTACTAAAATTCCTTAACATTTATAGTATACAATAACAATTTCTAATCCATATTCATCATTGCATTTCAAGCACTTTCATTTGTCTATATATTGTGTTCATAATAATGGAGAATGAAAGTCTATAAATGAACAAGCATCAATGGGAACAACATTGTTACCTCCGAGCAAAGTTCTTGCAATTTCGCGCTCTGCGGCAACTTGAAGAGGAATTTGGAATTTGAATGTTGTATCCTCAAAGTTCCCTCTCTTACGCATAGAAGTGGAATTAGTCTGAATTCCATAACTAATAACCGTTGAGTTTTTCTCCACAAAGTGCAAAGCACCGGGGCAACGTAAAGGATTACCTAATAGCCATTCATCAACTTCATCTGGATTTGTGAAGGACTTTACCTATAAATTTTAATAGCATGACACTTTCACTACCAATAAAAACAATAGGGAAGTTTTTGCCCAAAAATGTACAATAAATACTATTATTTCGATATAGATATGAACATAAGGCATGCTCAATTTCAATCCTAAACATATGCCCCTACGTTAGCATTATGGTTGAAAATTGAAATATACATTTTCATACGGATGGTAAAATAGAGTCCATTTCGATCATTATTCTTGTTCTCCGCATTGACCTAACTTATTTAGGATAAAAGTTCATTATTTCTAATTATTGTTTATTGAAACTCATTAAGATTTATTAGAATTTAATTAGGGAATAATAACTACTAGAATAATTAAAAATTTATCAAACAAAAATAAAAATTAACTGCATAGAGATCACAGCTTTCAAACTTTAATTAGACTAACTAATTTTATAATTATTCAATAGCACTAATTGTGCCAACTAGTGTATAATTGGACTAAATAGGATTGTTAATATTTAACTAATGTATTAATCTTTGCAATAATAAAGATCCTATTATATATTCATAAGGATTAATTAACTTAAAGTATTCAGGCCTAATTACACAATAAAATTGAATTAACCTTATAAAAATTTATCATAGCTTAGTTAACAATCAATGACTATTAGAATTATTAGGAAATTAGTTGACACTAAATAAAAATTACTAATTACTATAGTGATTAGGGCAATAAAATTTTGTTAGACTATTTAGGCTAATTAGTTATTAGTCACATTAATTAGAATATTTTTGTTCTTTGTGAGATGTCAATTTAGTAGAATGAGGATCACTCTAGATTGTCATGACCTTATCTTGATCTCATGCATAATAAGTAATGAGCAAAAATATTAAATTTGACACAATATTTTTTATGCTAATAAATTCAGGAGAAGCCATGAGGCTTGCGTAGCTGAACAACTTCCACCAATACAAAATGAGTAAACCAAGTACTACTCTTCGTAGTACAATCGAAGAAGATATCAATACAATTCAAAATAACGAGTTATCAATTAATGTTTTTGTTGGCAGATGTAGTTTAGGATGATAATCATCTTATTTAGGGGTAAGTATGATACAAATCTTGTATAAGATACTTGTGATGTATGTCGAATGAGATAAAATTGTAACACAAGCAAAGGGATGTGTAGGGTTTAAAAGCGATAGTTTAAACACAAGTGAAGGTTATGGCACTAATCTTGCAAATGAATGATACATAGTTAGTTTATGATCCAAAATAATGACGGCCTTGTAAGGAATGCACAACATAGTTAGTTTATGATACTACTGTCATTCCTCATAACTTTAAATTTGATACATAGTTAGTTTATGATCCATTTGCAACAAAATAATGCTTTTGAGGAGTTGTGTCGAATCATGTAATAATGGCCTTATAAGGAATGACTTGTTTACCAAAACTCTAGTTTATTGATGGTCTTATAAAGAATGACACGATAGGTGGCCTGAATCAAACCTAAATTTGCTAGGCAATATAGTAAGAAAAAGCAATGGTGAGTGTCATTTTGTCAAAAAAAAAAATTGAAGATCACCCGAAACTCCTTCAAAAATCCTAAACAAGAACAAGTTTCACACCAAATGAAGCATATAATTGAAGAATGTAGTCACCAATGGCCGATGCAAATAGGTTGAACACTCTAACTTAGTTTCTAGAGGTGACACAATATTCATTATAAAGATTAGTTAAAAAATAGAGCATGAAGCTACAAGGTAAAAAAATATTTATCATAGCTAGTTATATTCTAAATAAAATTTAATATTTTTTTTAATTTATGACTATCAAAAAAGAAAGGAACTGTACAATTTTTAAAGACTTGAAGTTTATTTGATGACTATCAAAAAAGTTGTTAGTCATCTAAGTATTGAAAGCAATTAAATTTAAAATTATATAAGACATTTCTTACCTGAGAGAGACATTTTATATTATATTTACTTTATTAGTTTTCACATATTTGCATCATTATTGAACTATTTATTCTATGTTTAAATAATTTTAATAATTCTTAAATCATTAACTTGAACCCCATATTCTATTTCTGCTAGTTCAATGCAATGTCGAATTCTCAAAATCTAACAAAGTTTCTTTCTATAATAACCTTTCCCTCTCTTTTACTCATTCTCATTTCACAACTAATCTTATTAGTAAAGCTTAGATTTCGCAAAAACAACAAATTTAGATTCAACACCTCTTACCTTTGATATCTTATATTCTTATATAAGAATGCCGTGTTCTTTACGGGAGTGGAAATAATACACTATATACTGAATCAAACAGATATTTTAATAACACTGTTTTCTTTCCCAAATAATAAAAATGATCATCTACA
>NW_018165231.1:0-1592 GCF_001263595.1 Phalaenopsis equestris
CATTTACTTAAGCTTGATTTCATGGCACCTTAACAGTATGGATGTGTTCGTCTCACTTAAACGGGTCCATAGGATCAAACCCGAAGTGATTTGTTTGAGTCTAGGCCAAGATCTTAAGATTTTAGTGTGGATGGGCACGGGATCATTCTATTGGGGACGATGACATGGAGCCGTCCAATCAAGCGTGTATTAAATGGACGGGGGAGATCGAGCCTGACAACGCTTCGGGACATAAACAACAGGCCGAGTTAGCAAGCTACGTGGACGGCGGCGTCCAACTAGAGGCGCCACGCACGCCTTCGGAGCTGCCTAGGATCTAGTCAGCACGCGCTATTTAAATAGATAAATAGGGCTTTTTCCTATTTATTTAAATACCCCTAACTTAAAAAATCCATAACTTTGTGTAGAAAAATCACAAAAATAAAATAAAAATACCCTTTTGCTCAGTGAATAGAGGAGAATAATGTGGAATAATTTTCAAGTCCATTTGATGCATAAAATATTTTTAATTAATTAAATACTATTTGGAATCATTTCATCCTCCATGCAAATTGACACATCATTTTGGCTTGAAGTTTTGACAAGTTGTAGCCTCTCTAAGTGGGAACATTCTCTATTTTTTCCAAAGTCAGATGAGGTTCCTATATAGAGATCCATATTTTTCAAGTTATTAAACATTATTCCTTTAAAATAATCATGAAAATTAGCATATTGGTTATTAAAACCCAAGAAAATTTTGGAAGGTCTACCATGACCAGAGAAACCTTTAAAAATAATTTCATGGGTCAAGTCATTTAAAACATTCTTAAATTTCCCAAATACTAAATCACTAAAATAATTAATTTTGAAAAATATAAACATTTAAATGACTTGATTTCAGATCTCGACTGTGATTTATGATCCAGAGAACTCATCATAAAAGTTTCAAAATATTTTGAGTCCATTTAATAACTTAAATTGATTTTTAAAGATATATACCACTCTTAACACTTAAATGATTTTTTAAAAATCAAGATATAACACAAAAAATTATGAAACTTAGTTTTTTGAGCTCTCTCTGATCAGGGGTATTTTCAAAAAATAAAATGATATTTAAGATAAAAATTTTATTTTTAGCCTATTTTAAATATTTAAATAATTAAAAAAATTCATAAAAATCATAAAAATAATAAAACTCATGAAAATGTTCTAAATTATTTCCTAACCACCAAGGAACAATTAGAATATTTTTCTTGATTTTCTAAATAAAGATATTGAATTTCAAAGCTTAAAAATAATTTTTAAAAAAGGCTAAAAATGAGTTTTCACTAAAACAATTCCAATAAATCAAGGAAAAATCAGAAAAATATTAAATTTGCTCCTTTGAGTTCTCTGACCTTAAGGAGATTTTTCAAAAATACAAAACTTAATTTTCACCACTTAAAAATATTTTATTTTATTGAATAGCCCATAACTTAAAATAATTCTAATAAATCGCACAAAATTTAAAAAATCATGAAATTTGGTCTAAAGGCTTATCTGGTTTAGGTATACCTCAAGTAAAATTTCAAGAGATTATAATTTACCTTGGTCAAGTTAGGAACTTTCTTTGA
>NW_018165231.1:4826-13603 GCF_001263595.1 Phalaenopsis equestris
AATCCTTTATATTAAATAGGGGAACTTGTCGGCAAATACAAAGGTTTCGCAGACCAAACGGACGTCATACTTTCCTTAGTTTATTTGATCGAGCCTCATCCTCAAGTCTTGTGTTTATCCTTCGGGATAGATACAGGATTTGAGGTACAGTGCTCTTTCATTTTAAACTATGAAAATTATGGGGTCAGTTTGATTTCATACTTCAACGCCTTTCCGAAGCAGGCAACGGGATTTTGATTCCGACGACCGATAGTTTCTTATGGGCAACCCCACAAACCAACCTGAGATAATGCCGACAGATATGTTCTCCTAGCGAGAAGAGTTGATAGGAAAAAAACCTCACTTAATTTGGTTGGGGATGGGCATCGAGAGAGATATTAAGGTTTGAAGTTGGACGGTTCTCGAGCTAGAGATTTGGGGATGATGAACGGATGTTGTCTG
Source organism: Phalaenopsis equestris (assembly GCF_001263595.1). NCBI lineage: Eukaryota > Viridiplantae > Streptophyta > Magnoliopsida > Asparagales > Orchidaceae > Phalaenopsis > Phalaenopsis equestris. The sequence continues at coordinate 5,268 of NW_018165231.1, forward strand.
TTTCTATGTTTATTGGATGGATGGATGAGATCAAGCTAGATGGAGTCTGAATACATAAACAACGGTCGAGTCAGCGCTGACTCGGATGGCGGCGCCGAACCAATAGACGCCGCGTGGAGGCTTTGGAGACGCCTAGGATTGTGTAGAAAATCCATGGTTTAAATAGAAAAATAGGGATTTTCTTTATTTATTTAATTGCCAAAAATTTAAAAATCTATATCTTAGTGTAGAAAAATCACAAAAAAATAAAAATACTCTCTTACTCGGTAAACAGAGGAGAATAATGTGGAAATAGTTTCATGTTTGTTTGATGCATGTATGATTTTTAATTAATTAATTAGTGGTTTTTTTTATTTGGATTCTCCATTTACATAAACATTTCATCATGGCATGGGCCGTGGGGCTTTTGATGTCTCTGTTTTTGGGCATCTCCCCTGATTTTTCCAAGGTCAGGGGGCATCTCTAACTAGAGATCTCTAATTTTCAAGTTAATCGCCCCTATTTTGGTATAAAAATTATGATAATTAAAATATTGAAAAGAAAAATACAAAATTCATTTTCATAGGTTTATTGTTATCAGAGGACCCTAGGAAAAATATAAACTTGGTTTAACCCATTAAAAATAATCTTAATTGTCACCAACCCCTAAAAATAAAATAAAATTAAATTGGAGTAAATATAAATATAAATGGCATAAAAATTATTCTTCACTGTAATTTAATATTAGAGAAGCTCCCAATAAAAATTTCAAGTCAATTGGAGTTAATTTGACCACTAAAATAGATTAATTAAGTAAAATGACATTTTTGACACTAAAATAATTATAATAATTAAAATACAACTCAAAAAATCAACAAATTGGTTTTGGGAGATTCATATGAATAGAAGAACCTAGGAAAAATAAAAGTATAATTAAAATAAATACTTCATTTTTATGTTATTTTTAAGCATTTAAATAATTAAAAATTAATTTTAAAATCATAAAAATTGTAAAATTGTAAAAATGTACTAAAATGTCACATTTGGCTTCTTGATCACTTTGAACCAATTAAAATAATTTTTCTAATTTTCTAAGTCAAAATATTATTTTTTTAAGGCTTAAAATGAGTTTTCTTCAATTTCCCACTAAAGTAATTCTAGTAATTAAAATATAAACCATAAAAATATGAAATTTATTTTTTTGAGTTTCCTAGAAAAAGAGAGATTTAATAAAAATATAAAACTTAATTTTCCATATAAATAATATTTTATATTTAATTAATAATCAAAACAAAAAAATAATTCTAATAATTAAATTAAACCATTTAAAAATATGAAAATTTGCCCAAGTGGTCCTCTAACTTAGGTAAATCATAAATAATTTTCTTAATAACAAAAGCTTAGTTTTGGCTGAGTTACTAAATTTTCATTAAAAATCCCTATTTTTGCATTAAAATTAATTATAAAATTAAATAAATTCAAAAATATCACATTTTCTCATCTGATGCTTTAATTAACCCATGATTGGGGTAACAAAAAAAATTTAGAGTCATTTGAGTTTTATTTAGTGAATTATGAGGTGTTAAGGCCCTAAGGGTAAAGGGATAATTTTGGAATTTAAGCCTTAATTAATATTTAGGTTTAACCAAAGGAAAAATGGGTAATAAATGATCTTAATTGAAATGTTTTGATGATTGAAATATAAAAGGGATGAATGGTAGCAACCAATCTCACTTTGGTCTCATTAAGGATAGATTTGCACTTTTTCAAATTAATGAAATTTCGAAGAATAATTAAATAAGAAGATATTAAGGTGGGAGGTTTGACTTTGGAAGATCATAACCCTCTAACTTGAAACCCCATCTAATGGTTTTAAGATAATTTATGACATATGACATGGATTAAATGTATAGATATTCAATTTTTTCTAAAAATTACAAATCTACCTATTAAGTTTGAATGGCTTAGTAGTGAATTAGGTTTGATTAAAGTTTTGTCTAATGAGGTTTATAAGATGACCTATAAATAATTTGAAATATTTTCAAAACACTATAAGCCCATCTTTAGTCAAACTGGCTAAGTTATTTAATTAAGAACAATTTCCCCTAATGCTTTTCACCTGTATAATTCATAAGTGAAACATCAAGTGATAATTACCCCACTTAAAGGGATAATCATAACATTAAAGTTCACTAAGCATAAGGGTATGAATTAGGTGAACCACATGGAAAACATAATAAGACCAAAATGAGCTCGAGACAAATAGTGGGACTGTGAAATGTCTAGGGTATTACCCAGGACTCTTCATGATCCTTTGGGAATCTCGGAGGACACTTGGACTTATTATGATTTGCTTAATGGAATAATCCCTAGAGATGAACAATCTAGACCTACTAAGGTATGACATAGGATCCGATAGACACACTTCAAACTTGTGCTCCCTACTTTTCCTGTAAAATTAAACATATGCTTTGCAAATATTAACCTTTCAAGTGGAGGAACGAGAAGAATCGATAAGTACGTTTTTAAGTTATTGCATTTCAATTTTCTTTTATCTACACCTCTTGTATCCTGCTCGTAAACTTATATGTTAAAAAGTAAGGCCACCCTGCATGTGTAATCTGAAACTTTTAGGATAGCCACAAAACTGAAACCAAACCAAAATTAAGAAATCAAAACAAGATAAAACTCACCGTCAAAGCAACTCAAAATTTAATAAAAAATAAAATGAAACAAATATTACAACTAAATTAAAACAACTCTATTGGGTGATCGGGAATCCCTCGGAGGAGGTAACCTACGGTTGCTAACTAAATTTCTCACGATCAAAATGAAAGTATGGAAGTTATTAAGTTGAGTTTAGTAAATTCATTTAGACTAAGTGAATCTGAAAGAATATAGTGGTACCAGAATGAGGGAACCCTATGATTCTAACCGGTGTCGCTCTAATCAACTTTAACATCCCCATAATATTTAAATAACCATAAACCTTAAGGAGTATTTGATTTGACATCAAGTCTCGACACATTAAAAAACTTAAACTTGAAAATTAAAACTTTCTACAGCGAGGAGCTTGGAGCTAGTATTGTGGGCAACACGACCATCGTCAACAGCAAAACATATCTACACCAACTAAACCATTCTTTAGAATCAAACAACAAGCCATAGGATTTTAAGATTGTTTGCTTAGTGCAACATAAATTCTCAACTTTTTTACGCCTATGTATAACCCTGCTATACAATGTCTAAGCCCTAACTCATTTTAGAATTCTGAGGTTGTCATTCGTCACGATCTAAATCCTCATATCTTATAGGCTATTTATGTGATTTTTTCACACGAATGTAAGCCTTAATTAATAAAATTGGCAAGATGAAACACTTAAATAATTCTCCTTTAAATTGAAGCCAAATAGTAGGATAGGTTACGAGGTCACCGAGGTTCTCCTCAAGATCTATGGCATCCACTATTCCTTCTTCCTTTGGATTCTAAAAATAAATGTTCTAAATTTGAGTCATTCCCCTTTTACACCTCCTTGTCTGATCTCTTTATAAAGTCCTACCCTTTGAAATCCTTGAAGACAATATCCCCTGATTTTTATTGAGAGTTTCCTTAGTAGACTCCGGTTATCTAAGATGTAAATAACTATAGGGAATTGCCTTTATAGGAAGCTTTTCCAAACTTAGCTTAATATAAACCCTATTTAATTTTTTATATTAAATAGGGGAACTTGTCGGCTTATAATAAAATGGTTTTGTAGACCAAACATATGTCATATATTTCTTAATTTATTTGATTGAGCCTCACCGTCAAGCCATGTGTCTATCTTTCGAGATGGATACATAGTTTAAGATGTGGCACTCTTTAATTTAAACTATGAAAGATATGACATCAGTTTGATTTCATATTTTTCTAAAACTAAATACATATGTAAATTAAATGTCTCTCTGAAGAGGGCGATGGGATTTCCATTCCTGCGACCGACAACTTCCAAAAGACGCCCCCCTAAAATAGTGTCGACAAAGGGTCTAATGAGTTGTCAATCCTTTGTTTGATATTGATGCCAATAAAAACATAATTATTTAATTTGAGAGGAATATAGCGGTCAATTTACATAAATGGTTAATTTTCTCTTACTCCAAACCACAATCACCCCCTCCCCTTCCTAGCAAAGATTTCAATTGAATTTTTATAAAATTTTATATGTATTTTATTTTTTATGATGAAATGGTTGAGAGCGTGAGCAGAATAATTCTTGAACCTCATTCAAATAATTGTTTGGAGTAAATTTGAAATTCATTGCCTACAAAAGTTGATAATGTATTTTTAGTTGACTTTTCTATCTATGCAATTAAAGCATAAATGAAGGCTTTGTTTGATTTGCTTTTCTCTTGATAATTTTAAGAAATTAATTTTATGCTTATATTACAATTATGTGTATAAATAGACCAATTTTTCATATGCATATTCTTTATGATTTCATTACGGGTTGTTGTAAAAAGAAGCCTCTATTTGTGATTTGAGAATACAAAGATTTTATTTAATATAATAAAACTCAAGCATGATGAAAAATATGCTTTACCCTATTCTTTAGCCAATTAGGTCAAATCAATGGACCACGATTATGCATGATCTGAAAGCATCTTGTTATTTTTTGTGTTTTCCTGCATGATTTTCTAGATATTTTTCCTTAAGAGAAAAAGCCTTCATCCTACTAAATGATCTACATTATGTACTAAGCCTTTAATTTGTATGATTCAGTTAGAGTTCCATTTGAAGGTCTATTAAAAAAATAGCCTTTCACATTCACTTCAATTAAACTTCATTTTAGATTTTAGTTTAGCGGCTCATGTGTTCTTTCTTAAATGGGAAAATTGCAGCTTTTCTTTGATCAAAAGTTAAGGTTTTTTGTTTCATCTAATTTTTGGGATGACGTGTTCTCTCTTAATAATAGTAATTTCATGTTACACTGTTTATCTAACACTACGCAATGAGTAAACCTAAAAAGGTGGGATCATCCACCATGTAGGATAGACAGACCACTATTCTATTTTGTGATCTCTATCTGGTGTAGGTTGAGCAAGGAAATAGGCCCACTACCTATTTTAATAAAAAAGGGTTGCAAAATCTTATGGCTAAATTCAAGAAACTGATTGGAATGGATTACCACAAATGAAACTCAAAAATAAGTGGGATCAATTAAAAATTATTGGAAAATATGGAAAGAACTCAAAAGGCGATCAACGGGATTAGGTTAGGATCCAGTGAAGCAGACAATTGATACACCAAAGGATTAGTGGGTTGAGAAATTAGAGTTAATTACATGCATAAGATTACTACTTCTTGCATAAATGTTCACAATGAAATGATTTCACTAATAAATGTTGTAATCTATTACAGGTAGTTCCAACAGCCAAAAAATTCAAATTTAGTGGCATTGATCTAGTTTTCAAGGAGATGTTGGATGGCATGTTCACTGGGCTTGTTGCAATGGGAATTCATGCTTTCACCCCAAATGAATAGAGGTTTGTCGGCTTACCACAGACATGGAAACTGAGCATATAGGTGAGTCAGGAGAAGGTCCCAACAAAATCAACACCTATGTTCAATGCACTGGTGGGACAAAGAATCTCAGGGTCACCAAAAAGAAAAAAAGGAGCCGCATTTGTTAGAGGTACCATAGAGAGACTGCTTGAATCGTGTAAAGCTGAGTCTGCACCATCACAAGACAGTGCAATTGAGTAGTGTTTTCAGTTCATAAATGCATATTCTTATGTCCAGGCCAACAAAGAGATCTATGTGAAGTATGTAAAGTTACTAGGAGACCCAACTCGTAGAAAGTTTTTTACAAAGTTGGACCCAGAATTTTGACTCGATTACTTGAACTCTTACATGGATGACTGACTGCTTATGAGATTATGTTTTATTTTATTATCCATCTTTGTAATATTTATGTAGTGGGCTCTTTATTGTTTCTTCATGGAGACAAAATTATATGTCTTTTATTTTATTATGTAGTGATTTTTACATCCACCATTTTATCTTCTATGTACCACTTCAATGGACTCAAGTTTTTGTTATCATGTTTAAATACTAATCATTTTCTATATTTTGTAGAATGGATGAAGAACAAGTTAACCATAACTACAAAGTCACTCTCATTCTTACCTTGTTATACCATTACTACCTTACGTCAATCAAACCCCTTGTTTGGCGTCGAGTCATATTTGGGATAGATGGGTGGGTGAGTTATTACAGGGCTGACACGCCTAAAAAATGCTTGATTTTTTATATACATTTTATGCTTAATTTTAATGATATTGCTCTTTAAAGGAAGATATTTTGCATGTTTTTGGATTCTGGTACAAGAAATGGACTTTTGAAGAAAAAAATAAAAATAGTGTAATTTGGAGCAAAAACGAGCAAGAAATGAAATTTTACCGTCACCTTTCGATAAGTTTTTCTATGCTTAATCTCTTTTACACCTGTCATCTTTCGATAAGTCTTTCGATGCTTAATCTCTTTTACACTTCTTGCATATTTTTGAATGAGATTATACTTTAAAGGAAGGTTATTTTCATGCTTATTTTGTAGGGCTATCTGTTAGGAACATAACGCAACTGAAATGGGGTCAAATGGATCAAAACGGTGGAGCTGCGCAGTCTGATCGCCGACGGCGCCCAAAATGGCACCGACGGCGAGATTTACTCAAGAAGACCAAAAAATGACAGAAAAGCTCATCGAAGGCGCCCTCAAACCCGCTGACGGCACCCGGGACGACTATGGACCGACTTTTGGCGATTATGGACTGAAATTCAACTTATTTGAACGCTTTTTGAAAGGATTCTGGCGGTTATGGGCCGAAATTCAACGTATATAGACGCTTTTTGAAAGGGTTCTTGTGGCAGCTCTTCAAACTTCGTCCCTACACTTTAAAAGAATGAATTTAGGTTAGAAAAGTGGCGATTTTTGTTAGAAAAGTGGCGGTTTTTAGGGTTTTTGTGAGGAGAAATGTTAGGAAAAACTGGAGAAAGTTTAGGGTTTTTTAGAATAGGAGTAGACATGTAGATTTCTACACTTTTAAAGAGATTGGAGAGGAGATTTTGAGAGAATTTATAGGGAGATGTTCTAGCATTGCATGGATCGGTAGGAGACTTTGTGGGAGAGATATTCGTCTTTCTTTCAAAGGCTAAAAAGCTAAGCTTTGTGTTCTTCATTATCTTTTGATTTTTGTAAAAACTTATCTAATGGATTTTCTTTGGTTAAATAAAGTTTTCGTTGTGTTTTCTTCGTGCTTTATGATGAGCTTCTCTTACTCCTTCTTATTCTTTGAAAAAAGTGGCATAAGAAGATTATATCATTATTTTCACTTTATTTTTCTTTTGAAATGAGAAGAATTCATGTTTAGGATTTTGGCATGCTTGTTAGAAGAATATTTAATTATAAATGTGATGGTTTTTACTTGCACTTCAATTACATTATAGCAAGGGCCCGTTGCAGTGTTAAAATTTATTGTAATTTCATTAATATGAAAGGGCGGTGTAATTCACAACAAAGTGGAACCACATTCAAATTTTATGGATGATGACATTCATGGGAATTGAGTGCAAATAAATAGGAAAATATACTTTGATGGATATAAAATTAAAGATTTTAGGATGACAGACTAAAATCACCAATTTGGTGCTAGGGTTTGGAAACTGAAGCGGAGATGTTAGCCCTCATGCGAGGGGAACGTGGGAGCTCTGAAGTGAGAGCCGGTATCCTCCCAACCTAGCCTCGGATTCAGTAAACAAGTATAGGATTAGTCAATGATCTTTATGTCTGGACCAAAGGGTAAAGAATAGAATTGCTCCTATTTGGCACATACAATATTTAATGCATCTCATTCCTCAACATTATCTAATTCATTACATAAGAATAGTAGTTTTTAATATCTCAAAATTCTCCAAACCAATTCATCCAAAAAGGGTTATCTTTAGAATTAATATTTGCATTTAAGAGTAGTTATTAGTTGTGTTAAACTTAAGACTTACATTTAGGAGTATCTGTTAGTAAAACCTCTTAAATCGCACTTCCAAACTAAGAACTAATTGTAGTAGATTAGAATTTGACTATGGACCTCTTACCTTGCTTCCTTTTGGGATCGATAAACGAGACTTCACTAGAGCCTTGTATTACTTGAGTTACTTGAGCGATACGTATACTTGCGTTTGAAATTGTGACTTTACAAAATAATTATAAATATATAAATCTGGGGTTCATAAATTCTTGCATGTTAAAACATGCATCAAGTTTTTGGCGTCATTACTGAGGGTTTAAATCTTCTAATGGTGGGGGCAGGTTTTTTTCTTTTTTG
>NW_018165231.1:13637-14924 GCF_001263595.1 Phalaenopsis equestris
ACTTTAGGAGAATTTTAGTTGAAGTAATTAGGCTTAGACTTGGAAAACTATAATGTCATAAAAACTGTTTTGTGTGAAAAGTATTTTTATGTGAAAAAGTGTTGTGAAAAAAGAAAAAAATTTGTTTTTATGAAAAATAAGGTGTTTGTGAAAACGTTTTTTTGTGTTGAATATATTTCATTCGTTATTTGTTCAATTGTTAATGTATTGTTTGTTGTGTTGCGTATGCGAAACAAAGGATCTGCAGGACTTGTACCTTATGATCCCGAGTTTGAAAAAAAAATACAAAGAGGACTCGAAAAACTAGAAATGAAAATGGAAAACTTTCAAGATATTAACTTGGAAAATAACATGCTTCATTAAGGGATTACGTAAATCCTACGACAGATGAAATTCACTCAAGTATACAAAACTCTGTCATAGAAGCTCACTCGTTTGAAATAAATCCTGAGATTGTCCAACGAGTGCAGAACAATTAGTTTGAGGGAACTCTTTTGGAGGATCCCTATTTACATGTATCAAATTTTACATAGCTTTTTGCTATATTTCATTATAACGGTATGTCAAATGATGTTGTTAGACTAAGCCTTTTTCCTATTTCACTAAGGGATAAAGCTAAAATTTGGTTATACTCATTAGCACCTGGCTCTATTAAAAATTGGGAGGAGTTAACTCAGAAATTCCGAACTAAGTATTTTCCACCTTCAAGGACTCCTAAATTTAGAAAAGATATTATCTCATTTTGTCAGTATGAAGTGGAATCAATATACGAAGCCTGAGAAAGATTTAAGGAACTCCTAAGAAAGTGTCCACATCATGCTCTGCCTGATTGGTTAATCATTCAAACTTTTTATAATGGGTTAGTAGAATCCCTTAGGTTTATAATTGATGTTGTCGCTGGTGGATCATTAATGTCAAAATCATTTGATGAAGCATATGCATTAATTGAAGAAATGACTACAAATGAATTTTAATGGCCCTCTATAAGGGTAAACACTAAAAAGGTAGCCAGTATTTATGATACATATGAGATTTCAATTCTTGCATCTCAAGTTATCGCAATATCAAAGAAGTTGGACAAATTTGGAATGAACCAAACTCAATTTACTCCAGTAAGTGAGGAAAGTTCATTAGGGCATATAATTTATTCTAACTTGTCATATGAGACTTTATATACCATAAACAACCCATATTCTAACTTTTACAACCCAGGTTGGAAGAACCATCCTAATTTTAACTGGAATCATACTACTGACGGTGGAAACCAAAAATGGGAAAATAATCATG
>NW_018165231.1:14962-15460 GCF_001263595.1 Phalaenopsis equestris
TTCATATCCACCGGACTCTAACAATGATCAACAATTTGAGAATAAGAAGATGTCTATGGATGAAGTGGTATTGCAAATGAGAAACCAGTTGCAAAGTCAAAAATGCTGTGATTAAAAATATAGAGAGTCAACTGAGACAAATGGCGAATTCACTTAGCAATAGACTCCAAGGAACACTTCCTAACAACATTGAGATTAACCCTAAAGAGAACACTATTGAACAAGTAGAAGCTGTCAATTAAAAAGTGGAAGAGAGATAGAGGATGTGGTTAGAAAAGAGAAAAATATTGTGAGAGAAACAAAGGAAACTAAAAGACCTGAAGAACATATTTCTAAGAATCTGGAAAAATTAATATCTCCAACTAAAATTAGTTTGGAAAGACCACCACCTCCATTTTCTCAAAGACTTAGACAGCATGAGTTGGATAAAAAATTTTCAAAGTTCATGGACATACTTAAGAAGTTAACGATAAATATTCCTTTCGCTGAAGCTTTGAA
>NW_018165231.1:16139-22037 GCF_001263595.1 Phalaenopsis equestris
AACCACTTTTGATGTTTTAAAGGCTATGAAATATCCAGCTGAGAAAAGATGATGATTATTTTTGGATGGATGAAATTGAATATCTAAGTAAAAACTATTTCTAAAAAAGTTTTGAGAGTAAGTTAACATATGAGATTGAAATGGGCTTTCATGATGAGTTTAAAATGTTATTTAAAGAAGACTGTATGTATGTTCAGGAGAGGTATGAAATGATGGACGTTACAAAAAATAGTAAAATTTTAATTCCATCTGTTGAGAAATCTCATGAACTTAAGATGAATGTACCCTATACTATTTTAAAGTCTACCAATTTAGGGAGTTCATCTACACCATCAGTCTTTATATCTTTAAACTGACTCAATCACAAGAAAAACCTGAATTGAACGATGAACAAGATAAAATTATTGACCTAAGACTTGGAAGAGAATTTGAGGATATATTTAAAAAAAACTTTGAGTTGAGAAAAGAGGATAAGGATATTGAAAGACCAATGGAATAAATTCTTATGGAATCAAAAAAACTTATCTCCTTTACTAAGATAGATATAGAAAGACCACCTCCACCATTATCTCAGTATCGAGGGGAAGAATTGGAAGTAAACTTGAAACAGAAGAGTAAGATAGAAGAATTTGATCCAGAATCTAAATTATCTAGAGAGAATCTGATCCAAACTTTTGGAGATTTTGAATTATCATATTGGAGATTATTTCTTATAAATTTTAAGGATGATATTAATATGAAAATTGAGAAAATCAATAGGAGAATACTGATATGCAAATTGAGAAAATCAAGAGAAAATCAATAGAAGAAAATTGGATCTAGAAAGAAATATGAGGAGCAATGATAAGAATCAATATGAAAAAGAAGAGCTGAATGAAAAATTAGAGTTGAGGATTTTATAGTAATCTGTGGATCTGGAAAAGATTGGACGATTGATCAAGGATTACTTAATTGGAATTTTGATCCAGGTAGAATCATTTCTCGGGCTAGTAACGTTAAACCAAGCATTTTATGGGAGGCAACCCATAGTTACTTGTGTGGTTTGATTTAGTATGCTTAAGAGTCATGGTTGTTAGTGTTGTAATGTGTTTTCTTTAGTGCGGATTGATCTGTTTGCTTGATGTTTGGTAGATGTTTGGATTGTTACTATTTTTTATTTTCTTTTTGTGTGTCATGAGGGAGATGATTCATTAAATTCTTATTATGGTTAGACTTGTATGTTCTCTTGTAGTTGTTGGATTGACGAGTCCACTACAACTCGGGTTTCACCCGGACTTGAGTTTTACAAAAGACATTATGAATTTTTACAGCGGTAGTTCCATCTCAATTTTGTTACTTCCTTTCTTGAATATTTGATGAGTAACTTATGAATGATTTTACACTGTACTTATAACTGCTAGAGGTGCTTAATTATTAGGATATGGTGATATCTGGTGTTGGTGCTCGATAACCATTATATCAGGGATAATCTTATCTTTGGGATTATAATTTATAAAATCATTTATAAGCACCTAATAAATTTGTGTAGGGATTCTGTTAGAAATTGGAAGTAAGTTAGTTTGATGCGATGGGATGGAGGAAGAATTGACCTCATTTATCATGATTGTGTGTTTGTCTTTGTGTTTGTGTTACAATTTATAAGAATTGAAGAACATTTTTATATTTCAATACTGATACATGTTATGCTAGTTAGAAGTTTGTTTAGTTAATTTCATTCTAGCATGTTTATTTTAGATTTACTTTCTACTACATGTTTTCTATCCTAATAAATAATTGTAGATGTTTTTTACAGAAGTTTGTGGTAGATAGAATTTCTAAACTGTTTTTCTTCCTACTTATATTTTCTGCACTAAATGTTATACATGGTAAAAATCAAGTTTGGGTGTAGGAAGAAAAATGAAATTTTTACAGTGAATACACTTCCTTTTAGTTTTATATTATTGCATGCATGTTTTAGGTTAGATTTACTTTCTTATGATGTCATTCTATCCTGATTATGCATGTATATGAATTTGATAGGATATTGTTGTAGTAAGTAGATTTAATTTTTACTTTTTCTTCCTGCTACATTTTATAGAATTAAGTGCAAAATATTTAAAAATTTAAGTTTGGGGGAGAAAGAAAAATAACTTTCAAAGTTAACTTTATTTGTCCTCAGTAATCTGTACTTGATTTGATATCACTTTTAAAATGACTTGTGGCATGTAGTGTTATCTTTTGGTTACTATAACTTTGATTTTAAGAATGTTAGAAAAATAATTTAGTTGAAATCTTTTGTGAAGAAACTATTCTATAGTGAAGATATTTTGTAGGAAACTTTAGGAAAATGATTTTGCTATTTATGGTAGAAAGGAGTTGAATATTTGAGAAGCTAAGATTCTTAGATTTATACTTATTGAGAATTGAGCCTTTATTGAATCCTTTTTCAAACTAATGCTTACATTTTTAAAAAGTGAAGGAAAGTTTTGAGTTTTGGACTTTAGAAAAAGGATAGTGAAATTCAAAATTATTAAAGGCCTATCCAGATATAGTAATCCTCACACAAAAAAAGTGATCAAAAAGGTCCTAAAAGAAAAGAAAAAAAAAAGGATTGAAAAACAATCCATAAAGAAAAAGAAAAGAAAAAGAAAAGTCAAAAGAAAATATGTGAGGAGAAGCTTGAGGAGAAGCCTAATCAAAAATTGGTTTCACTTGAATCTTTTTAAGTGAAAAGACTTTGAAACAATCCTAAGCTTATTCTTATTTAAAGGTATTGTTAAAATTGGTATAGATAAGGTGCTTAAATTTTATTTTTATACTTTCTATGAATCTTTAGTTTTACAAGTTTCCATAACTTTTGAAGTAAATAGAAAATCAGGATTCTTAAGTTGAATATGGGATATTCTTACACTCTAGTTCTAGGTTGATTTGCAAGAATTTCTCCAAAGTTACATTATAACATTTATGAGACAAAATTATAGGAAACTCTGCTGAAACCCACAACCATAAGTTAACATATTGGGTTTTTAAAGTTACAGTGTTACTTGAGGACAAGTAACATTTAAGTTTGGGGGTCTTGGCACACCTAAAAAATGATTGATTTTTCATATGCATTTTATGCTTAATTTTAATGATATTGTTGTTTAAAGGAAGGTATTTTGCATATTTTTTGTTTTCGGTACAAGAAACGGACTTTTGGAGAAAAAGAAACAAAAACAGTGCAATTTGGAGCAAAAACAAGTCCCTGTCACCTTTTGATAAGTCTTTCAATGCTTAATCTATTTTACACTTCTTGCATATTTTTGAATGATATTATACTTTAAAGGAAGGTTGTATTCATGCTTATTTTGTAGGGCTATCTGTTAGGAACATAACGCAACAGAAATGGCATAACGCAACTGAAATGGGGCAAAATGGAGCTAAAACAGAGCCAAATGGAGCGAAAAGGTGGAGCTGGGCAGTCTGCTCACCGACGACGCCCAAAATGGTGTTCGCCCAAAACGGTGTTGACGGCGATATTTACCCGAGAAGACCGAAAAATGACTGAAAAGCTTGCAGATGGCGCCCTCGAGCCCGCCGACGGTGCCCAGGATGACTATGGACCGAGTTTTGGCGGTTATGGGCCAAAATTCAACGTATTTAGATGCTTTTTGAAAGGATTCTTGTGGCAATTCTTCAAACTTCATGCCTACACTTTAAAAGAACAAATTTAGATTAGAAAGGTGGTGGTTTTTAGAGGTTTTTTGTGAGAGGAATGTTAGAAAAAGTTTGGAGAAAGTTTAGGGTTTTTTAGAATAGAAGTAGTAATGTAGATTTCCACCCTTTTGGAGAGATTGGAGAGGAGATTTTGAGAGAATTTTTAAGAAAATGTTCTAGTATTGTATGGATCAGCGGGAGACTTTGTGGAAGAGATATTCGTTTTTCTTTCAAAGTGAAAAAGCTAAGTATTGTGTTCTTCATTGTCTTTTGATTTTTGTAAACGCTTATCTAGTGGATTTGCTTTGGTTAAATGAAGTTTCCGTTGTGTTTTCTTCGTGCTTTGTGATAGGCTTCTCTTTCTCTTTCTTCTTCTTTGGAAATAGTGGCATGAGAAGCTTATGCCATTGTTTTCACTTTACTTTTCTTTTGAAATGAGCAGAATTCATGTTTAGGATTTTGGGCTGCTTGTTAGAATAAGATTTAATTATAAATGTAATGGTTTTTACTTGTACAAAGAGGAGGTCATTCAACTCCGCTTCAACGATCTTCCACCACTCCCTTACAACGAGTTGGTGAATGTTATTTTAGTTCGCGCACCCGAGGTCGAGGCCGAGGACAAGGACATAGAAGGATCAATTTAACCGTTGAACAGACGAGGCCAACTATCAACATTGGTAATGAAGATAGTTCTGAAGACGAGATAATGATGACAAGACAGAAAAAACATCAGTACGAGATATCCTTAGAAGATACGGAAAAGAATGAATATGAAACAATGTATGATCGGATAAACCACTATGTGAATGCTATGACCCTCACTCCAATTCTCCCTCAAAAGGTCAAGAGTTTAGAGGTTAAGGAAGTCCATAGTATTGGTTCAAAGCCAATCAAATTTTACCGTGCTTCTACCTCTACTGAGCTGGAAAAATATGTAAAATTGGTTGATGATTCTAATGAATTAATGGAATTGTCTTTTGGTTACTTCTCACCTTGTGTTTACTTCTCAATTCAATAGGGACACTTACCAAAATAAATGCCAAAAGATAAATTTCAACCTTTTAAAAAATTATGGAATGAGATAAATTTCAAAGATAAATTTCAACCTTTTAAAAAATTATGGAATGGTAAAAGTCGAACTCCAAATTCAAAAGAGGGTCTCGGATTCGGTACAGTCGAACCAGTCATAGATTCCAAATTCAAAAGAGTTGTTACTTTTGAGTCATTACTTATCCTAAGGGAGTTATAGAAGATGTGTTAGTAAAATTTGATGAATTTATCTTTCCTGTGGATTTTATTGTGTTAGATATGGAGGAAGATAAAAAAATACCTATAATTTTAGGTAGACCTTTTTTAGCTACTGGAAGAGCTATGATAGATGTTTAAAAGGGAGAATTAACTATGAGAGTTAACGATCAAGAAGTGACTTTTAACATTGCAAAATCTATGAAATACCCTGCTATTGAAAGAGATAATGAATGTTTTTGTATTGAAGTTAGTGAACATCTATTGAATGAGCATTTTAAAGAATATTTTGAAGAGAAAAAAGATTTTGAAGACAAAGATGAAATTATTTTGGACGAAATAAAAAATGAAGAATTAGATTATGTTAAGGAAAGATTTGAGATGTTGGATATTACAGGAAATGCTGATGGAATCTAGTCCCATCAATTATAAAACCACCTAAACTTGAGTTGAAAATATTGCCTAACCACTTGAAGTATGTGTTTATGGGAAACTCATCTACATGACCTGTTATTATATCTTTAGAGTTAAATGATTTGCAAGAGCAAGAGCAAAGACTTTTGGATATCTTTTGGATATATTAAAAAGATAAAAGAAATCTTTTGGTTGGACCTTAGCTGATATTAAAGGAATCAGTCCTTTGATCTGTATGCACAAAATTATACTGGATGAACATTATAAACTAAGAGTTAATCCACAAAGGAGGAAGAAGGTTGAGACTATATTTAGAAAATGTTATTATTCAAAATTTGTAGGACATTTTGGTGGCTTTAGAATTGTTTCTAAAGTCTTACAATCAGAATTTTATTAGCCTAAAACTTTTATGGATGTGAATTAGTATGTGATAAATTATGATAAATGTTGTTAAGTAAACAATATATCTTGGAATAATAAAATCGTATTTGCATTGATTATAGAAAATTAAACATTGCCACCAGAAAAGATCACTTCCCTTTACCCTTTTACCATTTTTAGACT
>NW_018165231.1:22217-22809 GCF_001263595.1 Phalaenopsis equestris
GTAACCCAAATCAATTTAATTGGCCCGTGATCAATTTCCAAAACGGTCGATGACATGATTTCTCTGTATTTGGAACATCATTTGACGCATGCTTAAATTATCTTGAAAAAGTTTTGGAGTTATGCGAAAGAACTAATTTAGTTCTAAATTGAGAGAAATGTCAATTTATGATTGTAGGAGGAATTGTGCTAGGGCATCGAATTTCAAAAAATGGTATGGAAGTAGACCCTGCAAAAATTCAAGTTATATCTAAATTAACACCTCCTACTAATGTAAGAGGGATTAGAAGTTTTCTTGGACATGTTGGTTTTTACAGGCGTTATATTAAAGATTTTTCAAAAATTACCAAACCTCTATGCCAACTTTTAGAAAAGGATAAGAAATTTGAGTTTGCCGAGAAGTGTTTAAATGTCTTTGAGTTATTAAAAGAAAAGCTAATCACAACCTTTATAATAGTTTCACCTAACTAGGAGAAACCATTCGAACTGATGTGAGATGCTAGTGATTATGCTATTGGAGTTGTTCTTGGACAAAGGTATTGAGTATGCTTTTGACAAATTTAGATCTTATTTAATTGAGACTTCTTATTTAA
>NW_018165231.1:22859-45109 GCF_001263595.1 Phalaenopsis equestris
TAAATATCTACTATTAAATATTTGATGCAAAAGAAGGATGCCAAACCAATGTTAATTAGATGGATACTTTTGATGCAAGAATTTGATTTTGTGGTTATTGATAAAAAGCTATTTAAATAGCTTAGTTATTGATGAACAATTATAATACCCTTTGGATTATAATACAAACTAGTTATTGATAGATAATAGGTATGCTCCTATTTGGCACAATACAATTTGAATTAATTCAATTGAACAATTATAATCTAAAGGGTAAAGAATAGGTATGCTCATATTTAGCACAATACAATTTGAACTAATTCAATTTATCCATTCAAATTTATCCATTCACTTAAACTTCTTGACAAGGAGAATGATGTTTTCTTATATATTAAACTTCACATTAGAAACTTTTTTAGTAGTTAGTTAATTAAGAGTTTATTAAAATTATATTTTTATTTCAATTGTATATTAGTGACGAATATGCAATTTGAACTATATTGTTGTGATTAAGTATTGATTTTTTAAATCTTAGTTTGTAGCCTTGAATATTACTCCCTATAAGATCGATATCCATGACTCCATTAGAGCCCTGTATTACTTGAGCGATATGTATACTTGTGTTGATAAATGTGACTTTGCAATTAATGAATATTTTATACACCTTTATCAAATCTATAACCGCTGTCAAGTTTTTTGACCTGTTGCCGGGGATTTAAATCTTCTAGCAGCAGTATCAAATTCTTGTATTTTTAAGCATATATAAATTCATTGTCAGCACCTATAACAGTTCCACCTGATTGGGAGAAACCATTCAAAATAATGTGCGATGTTAGTGATTATGCTATTGGAGTTGTTTTAGGAAAAATGCACAACAAAGTTATTAAAGTAATATATTATGCTAGTAAAACTCTAAAAGATGCTCTAATTAATTACACTACTACTGAAAGAGAGTTATTAACTATTATTTATGCCTTTGATAAATTAAACCTTTTAGAACTTACTTAATTGGAACTAAATGTATAGTGCATACAGATCATTCTGCTATCAAATACTTGATGGAAAAGAAGGATGCTAAACCAATATTAATTAGATGGATACTTCTATTGCAAGAGTTTGATTTTATTGTAGTTAATAGAAAGGGAAATGATAATCAAATAGTTAATCATTTGTATAGACTAGAAAAAAGAAATATTAACTAATTTTGCAAATAAAATTCTAGAAAATTTCTCTGATGAACAATTATATAATATTAATGAACCAAATATACCGTGGTATGCCGATATAGTAAATTATATTGTAAGTGATATTTTACCACCAGATATTCATAATCAATAATTAAAGAAATTTATATACGATTCAAAATTTTATTTTTGGGATGACCCATATTTATATAAACAATGTAAATATCTAATTATTAGAAGGTGTGTGTCTTATAAAGAAACTCAACAAATAATTGAAAGATGTCATGATTCTGAATTTGGAGGATATTTTGGAACAAATAGAACTGTATATAAAATTTTGCAAGCTGGATTTTACTGACCTATTATTTTTAGAGATGTTAATGTATATATTAAAACATGTGATCGATGTTAGCGAGTAGGAAATACTTCTAGAAGAAATGAAATGTCTCTAAATTACACATTGGAAGTTAAAATTTTTGATGTGTGGGGATTAGATTTTATGGGACCATTTATACCTTCAATTAAAAATTTATATGTATTACTTGCTTTTGATTATATGTTCAAATGGATTAAAGTTATTGTTGTACCTTAATGTGATGCTCGGAGTGTTTTTAAATTTTTAAATAAAAATATTTATACAATATATGAAATACCGATAGTAATTATTATTGATAGAGGATCCCATTGTAAGAATAAGAGAATCGAGAATTGATTAAAAAGTATGATATTATGCATATATTCTCTATTGCTTATCATCCTCAAACTAGCGGTCTAGCAAAGATATCAAATCGAGAAATAAAACAAATTTTAGAAAAAGCTGTAAATCTCTATAAATTGGATTAGTCTCCTAGATTATATATTGCATTATGGGCATACAATACTGCTTATAAGACTCCTATAAGAATATCCCCATATAAACTTTTTTTTTGGAAAAAACATGTCACTTACCAGTAGAATTGAAACATAAAACATTTTGGGCTATTAAGGAATTTAGCTGGTGAGAAAAAAATATTGCAACTCAATGAACTTGAGGAGATTAGAAATGAAGCATATGATAATGCAAAAATTTATAGAGAGAAAATGAAAATATGACATGATCAGAAAATTATTAAAAAGAAGTTTGAACCTGAACAAGAAGTTTTATTATATAATATAAGATTGAGATTATTTCCAGGAAAACTGAAATCCAGACGGTTTGAACCATTTAAAGTGATTAAAGTTTATCGATATGGAACTGTTATTATTAAAGATCCTAAAACTGGAAAGATATTTAAAGTTAATGAACATCGATTGAAATATTATTATGAAGGGAACATACCACAATTTAAAGAAATTTCTATGTTAAGTCAACCCAACTAATCAAATGGTATGTCGGGCAGATGACGTTAAACCAACTGCTTTATGGATATATATATCTATGTATTACTATTTTTTTTAATAAGTGTCTTTTAGGAAATAATAATATTTTTGAGTGCTACATAATTTTATATATCATAAATTAAGACAAATATTGACATTGGAGGAAAATTTTGGAATTAAATTGAACAAAAAATAAGTGACACAAGTTTGGCCTCTGGTGCCGACGACGCTCATCTACAAGGGCCATGGCGCCGACAGTGCCGAGAGCAATTCGTGCGATTCAGACGTATTTGGCAGACTTTGGCGGGATTTCGCTCTTAAATAACCATTGAGAAGTGTTTTTAAAGGCCTAAAAACCGCCTTGGACGACCAGAAACTTCTAAATTTCTAATTCCATGGTTTTCAATTCTAGAAATACTTCAAGATATAGAGTTTTCAATAGAAGAAACTTTATCAGTTTTGACGCTCATATATTATATGATAAGGTTGTCACAAAGAAGAGACTTACCAAGGAGAGAGGTTTTGTCAATCATGGATTGAGTAGTCCAAGTTCACAGATTGAGAAAATCATTGTACAGAGATATTGGGAAGTTCTGTGTTACACTACCGCTGCAGTTGTTGTACCAGTAATAAAGGAATTCTATGCTAACTTACATGGAATTACCTAAGGAGTCGTCTTCGTTCGAGGTAAGGTTGTATTATTTACTCTGGCTCAAATTAATGATTTGTATATGATAGAAAATGTTCCAACCTGTCATTATACAAAATTTATACCAACGAGAGATATGATCCAAGATGTATATAACTTTTGACAGTTAAAAATGATAATTGAGAAATTAGAGATAAGGGATACGTTAGTTTTTCCGCTTCATTGCTTGATCCAATATCAAAATAATGGCATTTCTTCGTATTTGCACTTTCTTCATATTTGCAAAACTACTCCCTACCATGACGATTAGTAGAGTTACAAGAGAAAGTGTCATTTTAAACTATTGCTTTCAAATAGAAAAGCCCATTGATGTAGAACCAATTATTTTCAAATCTATTATGGGTATTATTATGAATGAGCCAATATACGAACTGGGGCATCCTTCCACAATTTTCTTACTTTGCAGTAAATCTTAAGTGCCATAACTTAAGTGCCATATGAAAGTTGGGAAAAAGTATTATTACCTTGGGAGCCCATGATTCCTATTGATGAAAATTATATTGGGAATGAGAACGAAGCATTAGATATTATCATGGATCATTCATCACGTTCTTCAACACCATTAATTCCACAAACAGCTAAAAGTTCAATAACTTTGGAGAAGAAAATAAAGAAAATAGAAAGAGAACTTCAGAGTACTATGAATGCAATAGGGAATCTTACCTACCTTTTTTATCACCTAGACTGGAGGATGAAGGAGAACTTTGATCATACTAGAACGGTTGAAGCAGGATTGGTGCATATGTTCAATAAATATGGATGGATCGATGAAAATTCAACTGATCAATTCCCGTACCGACCCTTCTACAATTTTTATGTCCATTACCAGTCTATGAGAGATATTAGAGGAGGAGAAAGTATTGAAAATGAAGCAGAATAATTGAAGAAGTTGGACTCACTACTAGTTTAAAGTAAGTATGGTTTCAATGTGATTGTGTTGGATTTACTTTGCGGATTTGATTTACTTTACTACTTTACTTTACTCACTTTGCTTTGGAACTCTATTAACTTTGATTGTGTGTACAGTTTTGTGTCAGGGTTCTAGTGTTGTGGCTTGATTTTGATGCTGAATTATAATTTAGTTTGTTTTACTATGTGAAAGTGTGATTAGAAAAATGTATTTGTAAAAAGTGTATTTTCATATATAAAAGTTAGTTTGGCGTTGTTTGTGAAAATCTTTGTTTGTGAATTATTTTAAGATGAAAATTAATCTTCAATAAGACTAAATAGACTTCGGAGTGTGTTGAAAGAAAGTTAAAAAATGCGAAAATCAGAAAAATGAATTTTTGGCCACTGGTGCCAACAACGCCGACATGGGCTCTGACAGCGCCCTTGACCCGAAAGCTACCTAAACCCATTAAAAATTGGTGATTTGCACAGTAAAACACCATTTTTACCCTTTTAGTCACCTTCAACCTCTGGTTTTTGCACCTAGGGCTCACTATTTCTTGGATTTGAGGTGATTTTAAGGCAAATGAAGTTTGGATTTCATCTTCTCTAAATAAGAGCTACAATTTGAACTCAAAGTTTTTTATTTACACCAAGGATTTATCTTACATTGATGAGATCCAAAATTTTGAAAAATTTTTTGAAGATTTTTGAGAAAATCCTTTAGTGGAGAACTCTTACTTAGTAGATTTAAGTTTGAAATGTTCTACATTGTGATTTTCAGAATTTTAGGAAATTTATTTGGATTTTAACAAATTTTCATAGGTTACCATGGCACCAAAAATGAGTAAGGGAAAGAGAAAAGTGGATTTTGATGAACAAAAGTTTGAAAGTTTGTCAATTACAAAGCCAACATTTGTTTCAATAGTCTACTTACAACTAAAAAAGTGTTTCTGGATCGAGGATTTAAAAATCCGGGAGGAAAAGTTGAAAGATTAATCAATGCTCGATAGTGGAAAATTTTTTGTTACTTTACTTCTGAGGCTATTATTGGTGTAGTGATGAAGTTCTATGCCAATTTTAAGAAGACTTCTGAAGACTATGTGTTTGTTCGTGAGAAGTTGGTGGAATTTACTTCAAGTAAGATTAATGAATTTTATTAGTTAGAAGATGTGTATAGCTGTCAGTACAAATCATTTTCTGCTACGAACGAGGCCTTAGATGAGGTTATTTCTTTTCTTACTGATGGAAGAGGAGCTTGGAAAGTGAAGAATGGTGTTAAGGTAAACTTTCCTCTTTCTATGTTAAATTTAGTATTTAAGGCCTGACACTACTTTATTTTTGGGAGAATGATACCAAAAAATAATCATAGTGAGGTTACAATGGATAGAGCTATCTTGAACTTCTGCATCCATCAGATGATGAGGATAGATGTAGGCTCTATTATTTATAGAAACACTCGTTCTATTGCTTTGGGAGAGACCACTAGTGGTTTGGCACACCCTGCCCTGATCTTCACACTATGTGAACATGTAAGAGTTGATTTTAGAATGGATGAGGAGAGAAACCTCAAAACCCTTGTGCCCCTGCCGATATTAAGACTTATGAATCTCATGTTGGATGGAGATCTAGAAGTAGACTAGGGATATTGCTTCTACTTCAACCACTACTTCTAATGCCCCTACTCTTCAAGAACCTATGGAGCATATGATGATCCAACAGGGAGATATCTTGAGAATGGGAAGTAGAATAGAAAATATGGAGGTCAGAAATGCACACAATGATGATTTGACCAGAGAAAAGTTTGAATATGATGCTGCTTATGATGATGCAATGGTCAGATATATGAGGGGTGATCACTCAGTTCAGTTTCCTACTCACCCTGTTTCTACCCCATATCAGCAGCAAAGCAAAGAAATAAAAAGAAAAAGGATTGAAAATGATCCTGAAAAAGAAAATAAAAGGAAAAAGAAATAAAAAAAATATGGGAAGAAACTTCAGGAGATGTCTAATTAAAAATTGGCTTCACTTGGATCAACTTAAAGAAGAAGACTCGACTACATTTTTTAAACTTATATTTCAGTATTAACATATTTACTAGTAAAGTTTCATGAAGTTCTTTTTCATATGAATATTCTAACTGACTTTAATATGAATAATTTGCAATTTTCCTTGAAAAGAATAGAGAATCAAAAATCTTAGACTTAACTGCTAGATATTCTTACACATTTAGTATTAACTGGAGTTATTTTACATTTTTCTTAAGTTATGCTATTGTATTTAGTGAACTAAAATATAGAAATCTAGAAGTTAAAATCTAGAGCGGTTCTTATAACCTAGTTTATAATAGTTAGAATATGGGTTTTTGGATCTATTATTAATTGCGTTTAAAGTCTCATATGAATGTTGATACACCAAAAATATATACATTTTTAGACCCATATTTTATACTCATTTTTGGTGATATTGCACTTTAATGGAAGGTATTTTTATTTATTATTGCAGGTTGTTGATTTTTAGGACTTGAAGCAAAAAGGAAGCAAAAATAATGAAATTTGGAATAAAAAATTTTTAAAGAATTTTTCAGCTCCGACAGCGCCAGACTAGGCGCCGACGACGTCGTTTGACAGAGAACACAAACTTAATTAACTGTCAATGCAGACCCATTTTCTAGAAGATTCGATGAAGTTGGACACCTTTTAAAGAGTTTTTGGATGCACCTATTGGAGAACCGACCTTAGGCTCTATTTAGAGCCGAAATTAGTCAAAAAAGGCCCTCTCTTCCTCCTCTTCGCACTCCTCCGCTCACTCTTCACCCCCTTTAATACCACTTCACAACTTTCAACAGATTTCCACTCCATTCCACACTATTAGTTAGTTATTTTCACTATAGTTTTCAGGTTTTTATGGTGAGTTTAAGTGTAAATTCTTCTCTAAAGAGTGCTGGAGAGGGAGAGAAGTTAGAGATTTCTTCTTCCTACATTTCCTAAGAGAGGCTACAAGGGATTTGTTTTGAGAGAATAAGATAAGTGTTGTTTGTTTATTATTATTGTATGAACTTTCTTTTATATATGAAATTTGTGTTTTGTTGTATCTTTCTCATGAAGTCTGAGTAGTTTCCTTTATTTTTCTCCCTACTCTAAGATATGGTGAAATAAATAGATAATGCAGATGTGCCAATGTTAAAATATAAAATAAATTATGATTATTTTTCAACTCTGTTCTTAATTTTCTTTTCGATCTGACCAATTGAATTGTTAAAATATGTTGTGAAAACATATGATCCGGAAAATGGAGTATGAGCTCTATAACAGAGCGAGAATCACATTTAATTCCATGAAATAGTATTTCATTCATGGAATTAAGTCCAAATAAATAAGAAAATATACATTGTTGGGTGTAGAATTAGAGATTTTTGGGGTGACAGACTAAAATCCCTAATTCGATCTTAGTGGTTAGAAACTAAAACAAGACTTAACCTTCAGGGGAAGGGAAGTGGGAGCTTTGGAGTGAAAGCGAGTATCCTCCTAGCCTAGCCACAGATTTATGAACTAAACTTAAGATTAGCGAATGATTTTTCATAACACTGAATCAGGGTAGAGAATTAAAATTGCTCATATTTGACACAATACAAATTTAAACTATATATTTCATCTCATTTCACCAAAAACTCATTGTAATGGGAAAGAAGTTTTTTCATATTAAAAAATTTTATCACATTAACATAATTTAGTAGTTATTGTTTTAAACTTTGCATTTAAATTTTGCCAGTAGTTAAGAATTTAGTTTCGATAGTATCTTACACATTCAAAATTAATGACAGTAATTTCATTTGATTTATGCGAATTTCCTAGTAAATTTATCATTTCAAATTTAAACCTTCCTCGTGGGATCGACATTTGGAACTTAAATAGAAAGTTTTATATTAATTTATAACGATGCGTATATTTGCGTAGTATCCCAACATTAAGTGCTTAACGTTATTATTAAAAAAAATAACACATCAAGTTTTTGGCATCGTTGTAAAACAAAGTCAACTTTATAAATTTTAAACAACTATATTTCACGGGATCAGGTTCTACCGTGTCACACCCGGGCAACGTTACTCGTGACATGCTTCAACATTGTAAAATGAATATTGTCATTTTTTTACATGTAATTTTAACATGTTATTTCCTTTTTTTAGGTTTCATGATATTATTATTTGAGATGTATATCTTTTTTGTCCTCTTATGAAAAGATTTTATTGGTTTTAAAATATCTAATGTGCACGCATTGTAGTTTTGTTGAGAACTTTACAAATTTTGCATCTTAAATTGTTTATTTACTTAAAAAAAACTGCAAACCAGCTGTTCACAAAACACAAATCAAACAACTTATCCAAAATAGGAGTAGAACTGTCATTTATTCAGAATCAGTTGTTTTCCAAACGCACAGACCAAACAGTCAAATAAATTATCCGAAATTATTAATCAGCTGCTTATCTGAATAAATTGGATAAGATGAAGGTGCCCCGAACACAAACTATGCTTGCAATTTAGGATCCAACTTGGGCCTTATTGGAGAACAAAATAATCCGCACACGTGTGAGGCCAACAATGATATGGCCCACGGAGAACCATAAAATCGCACGCGCGACACGAAGCACACCGCACCGACTTCGCGAATTGCAACTATTTCAGACCTTTCCCCTATTTTATGTGCAACTTGAAACCCTATTTTGCGTGAGGGAGACCAGAGAAGGCAAACAAGCGGCGGTGGTGGCTACAAAGATACCGGAGAGGATTGCCATGGAAGGATGATGCCTTTTGTAGTGTTTTTATGAGGAACAAGTCTGGGGTTGGGCGAAGGGTACGTTCATCTTGAAACCTGGTAGGATTATTTTCTCTTGCAGTCCATATGGCTCGCCAGGACAACCCCTTCACTCTTCTCGATGATGATGACGAAGGAGACGACGTTTCAGTTCTCCTCGCCAAGGTGGAGGCCAAGACGCCGGCTCCTGCTCCGCTGCCCTCCGCAACTGAGCAGACAAAGCCGAAGAGAGAACCCAATGGCTTTCCTTCGAAGCTTCTTGCGCCCAGCGAGTTCGGTAAGGGTTATTGTTTCATTTTTTGGGGTTCTCTAGATTTTTTCATTGGGGTTTGGTTTTCACTTTGTCTGTGTGCGTGCGCTCATATTCTGTTTTTTGTTTTCTTCGTTTCCAGTGAGGGGAGAGGGAGGCCGGGGGAGGGGTGGCCGGGGCCGGGGTCTCGTAAGGGGTGGATTTGGTAATGTTGGTGGCAGCGATGCTGCTGATCAGCTAGAGCATTTGTATAGAGGTTACAGTGGTGAATCTGGTGGTGAGCGCATTCGCGGGCGTGGTGCTAGAGGTGGAATAGGCCGTGGAAGGGGGAGAGGTTTTACAGCACTTGGTAACAGGAACCGGATGGAGTATGGGAATGCGGGAGATGGTAGAGAGGAGGAAGGCGAGTTCCAGGAAAAGGGCTATTATGGTGAGAGTCGACCGCCCAGATACGACGGTAGAAAGTTTGGAGGGGAGAATCAGGGACCAGATGGCGAGGAGGGAGAGAACCGTGGGTTTAGGGGATATGGCGCGGATCGTGAGAACCGTGGGTTGAGGGAACATGTATCTGGTATGGAGAAGCGGGAGTTTCGGGATGGTGAGGGCAACCAGAGAAAGAGGGAGTTTAAGGATGGAGAAAGCTACGAGAGGAGTTATGTGGGTGATGGGGAAAATCGTGGATTCACAGAGGGTCGAGGAAGAGGATATGGTGGAAGGGGCCGGAGGGGCGGCCGTGATGGTGGACGAGCTTTTGGCAGATATGATTCTAATAATGGATGGAATGCATCTGAGACCAAGAAAGCTTCTGCTGATGAGAAAGAGCTGACTGTCAACAATCCAAACAATGGAGATGGTGGCTCGGAGCGGTATGGTTTCTTTTTTTCAATTTAATTTTTTTATTTGATGTGAAATTATTTTACTCATCATTGCATTAAATTTTTTTAAGGTTATAAATACAATGAATTATAGCTAATTTTATTCTTCTTCATACTTTCCTTTATTGGGACGTGAAAATAATGTGTATTTAATTTAGTTTTTGTTCATATTTTTCTGTTCTTTGCATTGAGAGATTATTGATGAGACTTCTATTGAAATAAATGGAATGTTGGAACAACATTGATAATGTATAAAATATTTAAGATTTTAATTCTTGGAACAAATAATGAGCATATAATTTGGAATTTTTGTGGACTTGCTTTTAATAATTATCAATTAATATTATTAATAGATGAAGTTATACTTAGGTGCGAGGTTTAGGTAAATTAATTCTGAATGGAAATATAAATGAGGATATAGTTTCTATAAGATTTAATTGCTAAAATATAGTAGCCTCATGCTTATCAAGAGGATTTCATCAAGATCTAAAGATAAATCTTATAGAACTATAATGAAGATGGTTTCCTGTTCAGATTCAAGTTTTAGATAGTAAAATGTCATTGATTGATAAGGAAGTATGACAAAATTAGAATGTTAGATGAATATGTAGCTAAAATAGAATTTATAAATTAAGGAATAATTGTATTATATGAATGGTTATAGTGATATCTATCAAAAATAAGCAAGCTTAAAATAGAGCTAGTTAATACATTTTTGACAAGGGTAGAAAATGCATCATTTTAAATTTTGTTAAATACTGTCTGATAATTAGGTAAGATAGGAATATGCATATGATATTCTGATTGGAAGTTGTTTAAAATGATTTGCAGATAATGGATCTAGTACTTGTGCAACCCTCAATAGGAACAAATGTAACGAGAAATCATAAATAACAATCGAAGCTAATGATAGTAACATGTAACACTCAAGATGAATACATGAAAAGGGGGATTCATAGATTCATATATTGGGATAAAGCTAATGATGAGGACGTTGAAATTTATGTGTAACCACATGTGTACATATACATATAGTTCAAGTTGATTTTGAGTTTACTCATAGTAACACTTGTAACCACACGAGTGTATATAAATTCCTATATACACTAAAAAATATAGGTTCTTTATACATGCATGCCACATATATTATACAACTTTAAGAAAATTAAATGCGGATGAAAATGTGATCTTAGATTATATTTGTTTGATTGCTATAAAGAATTGAATATAAAAAAAAAATAAATGCAAATGCATCACATATATATGAATTTCATGAAGTATCAATAGCATGCTAATATATTTTTGTGTTTGTTTTTGAGATCTTTATGAAGGAAATTCAAAATGAGGTGCTTTGGTCTATACATTTTGTAAATGCATTGTTGTAATTGATGAGACATCTCTTAAATAAATGGATTTATAGAACAACATAGAAAATGTATAAAAGATAAAATACTTCGAATAATTAGAATAAAGGTTGAGCATATAAAATGTAACTTTAATTGGGATATATTATAAAAGTACAATGAGAATGATTAAGTTGTATGGATTCAAGTGCCGGATAATACAGATATCTTTGATTGATAAATAGGATGGAATTGGGAATGCTTGATGGATGTGTGACAAAACTAAAATCGATAAAGTAATGGATGATTATATTATAGTTATGATTGGAATGATGCCTATTAAATATAAGAAACTTATGGGTCATCATCTATTTTCTTAGCATATTCATTGTTTCGGGTTTGTAGATGACAGCACGACCTTTGAGCGTTCTAGTAGATCATTAATAATTGACTCCAAATAGGTAATGAAAGAAAGACCATCCTCTTCCATCTATAATATTTTTAATGGTACCACACATCAATTTCTCATTTCTTTTGCAACTCTTACTGCTTGGAGTTCTTTGAGTTTTTTTTTTCAAATTTCATTGTCATTGAACGAATCATTTTTCTTTCCTTTGTTTGCCATTGGTAAGTCAAGATCAAATATTAAGACTTGCATGAATGCATGCTTTTAATAAAGGAATTTTGCCTGCATGTTTTTCCATCCAATCCTCCTTTTAACTAGACTAATATAATTTGAGTCTTGTGTATTCCTGCCTTTTCCACCATCAACCATTATTGAGTGGGCTTATGCAAAACACTCATGTTTTTTAATACGTGCTTGGGCATAACGGTAAACTAGAAATCTAAGATGGTATAAACCTCAATCCTCTTATTCCTTTAGTTTTTCTTCATGAGTCACACATAGTTTAGTTTCACAAATATGATTATAATATATATTGAAAACCAACCTTCATTCGTAACCCCAAAACTAAGGAACATCGAAATCTTGCTCTTGCTCAAGTCTAAACTTGTATCATAGAAGTCAAATACAATCTTAAATAGTACGGCCAACCCAATCACTTTTCTGATCTTTTCACCAATAATTTTCTCACCATTCTTTTTAATCAGAATAAGTGAGTCCACGTTGACAAAAATGATAATGAGTGAGTAGTTGCTGCCATTATTCGTGACGAACATGGAAGAGGGCTTGTGGCCATGGGCCAACTTTCGTAAAATTGGGATAGTGGACTGGTGGAGCTCAATGCCACCTACGACTTCCAACAGATTTGTGAAACATGGATGTACGAATGCAATAGTATTATTGTGGAAGGCGACAATAACAATATTATCCGTCTTTTGCAAGGCACCATGATGAAGGTTAATTGACAACAAAACCTATTTCTTGCTCTGAACTTTGCCTTTCTTACCCATTTTTGACAAGTTTTTTTTTCAGGTATCTCGTGTTTGTAATAGGGTGGCACACAAATGTGCCAAGTTAGCTCTTCACAGCTCTTTTATTTTGAAGCATGTAGAGAGTCATAGTGTTCTTTCTCTTTTACTTGTAGAGAATGGATCACATTTTTGTACTTCTTAGGTGCATTCATGCATATTTTGTAACATTTGTTTTATTTTAATGCAAAATGAAATATTTCTAGTAGTTGCTGCCCTTCCACCTCCACAAGTTTTTCAGGTTTATCAGGATGCTCGTACGAAACACTTTTATTATCCTGACTTGAAAATTGACAAATCATA
Organism: Phalaenopsis equestris; assembly: GCF_001263595.1. Classification (NCBI taxonomy): domain Eukaryota; kingdom Viridiplantae; phylum Streptophyta; class Magnoliopsida; order Asparagales; family Orchidaceae; genus Phalaenopsis; species Phalaenopsis equestris. The sequence goes on from NW_018165231.1 coordinate 35,993, forward strand.
TATCTCAAGAAAATGAGAGTTGGCAGCAATAGTAGTTTTGATTTGAATGCATCTTCGATTTCTAATGATGAGAGACTATATGTATTGATTACCTACTCGTGATCAAGGATCGTTGAACTTGGAGTTTGTATTTTCTTTGATTTTTAGTAGTTTTGAGCACAAAAACCTTGGTGTGTCATAAGAAGCATGTAATTTGGTAAGATGTTTTGTTTTATGGACAGCTTTGATACTCGTCTTGTTTAGTCTTTGTATTGATTTGTTGTTCCTTAGATGTGTTTGTTTATTGTGAGTTGATTCTCAATCTGTGTTTATGTTTCTTACATGCTCTTGTGTTTGCCTTCATCGTCAAATTTAAGCACTTTCCTTTTATATGCTCACACGATACTTCTTACTTCTTTACATTACTTTAAAAAGTAATCTGTAAAGGGGGAGCTACATCGACCTTAAAAATTTTATGTATAAGCATAAGTATGTATGCCGTCATCATCAGCAGGTGGGAGAATATTAAGCACATAAGCTTAAGCTTATGTTAAATGTTTTGATATTTATGAATATAAGTTGATATGAGCTAACATTGTTCAAATAAATATTGTGCAAGCATGAGTGTAATTTTTCATATAAAAGTTGAAAGAGTAAATCATGGGAAAGTACACTCAAAAGCAAATACATTATTTGAAGGACGCCTATCATCTAAACAACTAAAGCTAGCCCAAGTGACTTCGAGACATGTTTCAAGATACAAAATACGTTACTTTCTTTAATCTTGATCTACCATTTATAATATACAAGGCAGTATATAATCAAATAAATGCCATTAATTGAAGAACTCATATACGGTTTGTATTCAAGTTTTTGTGATGAAGGCATTGTCCTCTGTTTTTGATTTCTCAATTTCCTTATTTATCTATTACACTTTACAAATTAGATTTATTTTATGTTATTTTGTGCGCTCGCATTGTGGCATGGATTGATCGAACTTCGGATGAAAATCTTAGTCAAAATGCACATGCAATTCAACCCCTGTTTTGGTGTGCCTCATGCTTACACTAATTACTACCTTTTTTAAAAAAATAATGACGTGATGCTATTATTATTTGCTATAAATTAAATAAATAAAATAAATAAAATAATTAACTAAAAATTTCATATGAATATCATATATCAAATTTAAACTTTAAACATATAGTTAATATTTATTTGTTATTTATTATGTTTTACATCATTAATTTTATTATTATGTTACTTCCATTTCATTTCTGCATATTTTAGTTCCATTGAATTATATATAGATCTTTCCACTTTAATTTTCAATTTGTGTTGTTGAATGATGATTTTGAAAAGAATAAATTGGGGGACTAACGCTTCTTATCATTAATGGTAGAATAGATTTTTTGCGAAAAATTATTGTTGATTTTAATTTTGCTAATTGAATTTATATGGTGAAAACTGAAACGTATGCCATTATGCATAAAATGCCAAAAGAATGCCATGAAAATATTAGCAAGGGAAAAGTTGCAAAATAAAAAATTTTGCATTGTATTTGAATTCCTAATTAGTAATGTTTAAACATAACTCAATAAAATTCAAGGGAAATTGGAAATTAATACAGCTAATTTGCACAACTCGAGTTTCATGTATTCTTGTATGCATTATAGAAGAGAAGTTGAGATGTAAAATATGTTACTTTCTTTTAGCTTGATCTACCATTTATAATATACATGGCATATTATTATGCAATAAATGCCATTAATTGAACAACACAAATACAGTTTGTATTTAGGTCATTGTGATGAAGGCCTTGACCCCTATTTTTGACACCTCAATTTCCTACTTTATCTGTTACATGTTAAAAATTAGAGTTATTTTATGTTATTCAGTGGCGTTGTGGGTTTGGAGAGATTGAACTTCGCAAATTCTAGTCAAAATGCACATGAAATTCAATCACTTTTTCGGCGTGCCTCAAGCATACACTAATTAATACTATTTTTTAATGATGCTATTATTAATTTCTATAAATTAAATAAATAAACTATTTAACTGAAAAATTCTTATGAATTCATATATCTAATATAGTAAGTTAGATTGTAAACATATATATTCAATATATTTGCTATTTATTATGGTTTGCAGCATTAATTTTAATTTTATTATTTTCCATTTCATCTTTGCATATTTTATTTTCATTGAATTATATGTAAATTTTGCCACTTCAATATTGATTTTCGTTTTTTGTTTTTGAATGATAATTTTGAAATGGATAAATGGTGACCAACTCCTCTTACTATTAATTGTTGTGAGACTAGGTTTTTTTTGAGAAAAATGCTCGTTGAATCTATAGATGTGATAATTGAATATGTATAGTCAAACTGCAACATATATGCTATTATGCATACAATGCAACATGAAAAAAAAATTTTAGTAAGGTTAAAATTGAAAATCAAGAAATTTTGCATTGTGTTTAACTTACTAATTGAATTACTAATGTTTAAATTTGACACACCCAAAAAAAAAAAAAAATCCAACATGTATGTGTAGAATTCTAAGGTTAGAAATTGGAAATTAAGAAAGCTTATTGCACAACTCTAGTTTCATATATTGTTTTTTTGTATTATAGAAGAGATGTTAAGATGTAAAATATAGCATTCTTATATTCTGTCCGCTTCTCCCATTGCTTAAGGTACATAAACCTTGATTATATTCAATGTTAGTTTTCCATTATTCTAAAATTCCGATGGGATAGTGCTAACAACTGTTATATTGATGGTTGTAATTTGTGGTCATCTTATAACATGTAATCTATGTTATTTGGATTGATCTTCTAAAAATTTAAATGTTGCAGGGATGACCCTAGTACTACCGAAGAGCCCAAGGATGCACAATCTGAAAAGCCAATCCCTGAAAAAATTGCTTCAGAAGATGCTTCTAAGGTTCCTGAAGACAACCATGTATATTTTTGTTGACCCCAATTTTACTCGTTTAAATTTTTTATGATTAATGAGATAGTTGTTCAAAAAATTACTTTTGTTGTTGTAATGAACAAAGTATACATTTTTTATTATTTTTTTTAAAATTTAGGAAAATAATTGTTTTTTTTGTAATGATTTATAGACCATGTAATTTCTTTATTTAGGATTAGGCTAGGGATGACAATGATTTTCTTTGCTAACTCTTTTGAAAAATGCATCCAAAAGGAAATGACTCTTGCTGAGTATGAAAAAGTTTTGCAAGAAAAGAGAAAGCCTTTGGAATCTCTTAAGGTGGAGACGAGGAAAGTTGTTGTTGACAAGGATTTCGAGGGAATGCAAATCATTGAGAAAAAGAAAGAGGTTGATTTTGCAAAAGTGGTATTTCAATATCCCTTGCTTTTAATGTTGCAATTTTATTTTATTTTTTTGATTGCATGTTATGTATTTATCTGTTCCCCAATTTTTATTGTTAACTGTAGAAATTAGACAATGACAAGGGCAAGAAAAAGGATATCTCTGAAAGGGAAGAGAAATCTCGCAAGGTATTGAGCATGTTATTTTCTTACTCTCCATTTACAAACTAAAAAATTTAATTCTAGATATTTGACTAATATGGTGTTTGGTAGTACTATTAATAGGATTTAGCCATGGATTTAACTTAAATCTAGCCAAAAACTAAAAAAATGAAAATTAAATCAAATGCTTCGTTAAATCGAATTTTCTTGCATTTCGTCTTTTTCACGATGTTGTGAGGCGGATTTATTCCGTCGTTGCTCGCGAGTTTCATCTCCATCCCACATTGGTATGATAAATCCGAATTTATCAGATTTATTACATTTGTTTAATCCTATTTAACATAAATCTTGGTTGCAACCAAACACCGCCTAAGAAGAAGAGCAGTAAGATATCTAATTTGAGATAATTTCAGTCTAAATTTTTATATTTTGCACTTTTTTAAATGCATATTATTTTTAAGGTTTTCTGGACCATTCTGACTAGTATGCTGACACAGATTTTTTTTCTTTTCCATTTATGAAGTACTTCTGTTAAATTTGCACATTTGTTTTGAATAATCTAAATGTCATACCTAATAAGGTTTTAAGATTTACTTTTTTTTTTTGTTCATTCACATTAATATATATATATATATATATATATTGTTGGCAATGCCTTGAGTTTTCAATTACGGTTATTTTCCTGATTGATCATTCGTTACTTGCATGCTGATGATATTGCAGTCACAGAGCATTAATGAGTTTCTGAAGCCTGCTGATGGCGAGAGGTATAACTTGAGGGGTGGAGCTGCTGCTTCTCGCGGGCACGGTGGAAGAGGCCGCGGGCGAGGTGGATACATAAGCGATTATCCAAGGCAGGCTACCGCCTCTGTCGCTGCTCCTTCTCTCGAGGATCCCGCTCATTTCCCCATTCTCGGGGCAGCTGCCAAAGCCTAACCTTACTGAACTTTGCCCCTCAAACTCTTCTTCCCCCTATTTTTGTGCTACCGTTATGGATTTTGCTGCAATTGTCTTTTTTTTCCCCTGTTTTGTTTGCTTTTTATTCTCCAAAAGAAAAAAAAAAGAAGAGGCTGAAACTCATAAGCATAATGACTTTACATATTAATATATGATAAGAGTTTTTTGTTTTCTTTTAATAATAAATTTGTGAGGAAACTAATAGCTATGCTCTTGATTCTGTTGATATGCTGCTGTGTGTTTTCTTACAAATGCTAGTTTTGCTGCATTTGCTTCGGTTGTGAGTGTTTGTGGGCATATTATCTGGGTTGCGCATGCATTGTTCCTGCCTTATGCTTCGTCTCTCTCCCTCTCTTGTTCTTTCTTTTCTAAATGAGTTAAGACTTGGTATTTCTGCACAAATTTAGACGGGCAATTTGTTTTTAAATTCGCATTATTGTTTCTTTTTGGGATATACATGCGTAGCAATGAAATATTGTTATTTATAAAATTATCACTATTTTTTTAATTTATGTGTATCATGATTTAGGTACTATAGAAGTAAGTTACACTAGTTAAATAAGATTTCTATAGGATTTATACTTTACACTTGCTTTAGGTACTATAGAAGTAATTTATAGTAACCCAATCTAAATTCCAGGCTAGGAATGATTCTAGAATGCTATAACTTTTCTTAAGTTTAGTGCCCTCGTTCTTTGTAGGATCAACATTCCGGACTAAAAAATTTGGTTACTGATACGACATGTGCATTTATGCGAGCCCCCATAGTGAACCTTGCATTGTCTAACCCTTTTGATTGGATAGGATTTATTTATTTATTTTTTGAAATCCTTTATTATTATTTATACATAATATTAACTTTTTACCCTTCCTTGGATCTAGCTTGGTTGACATGTGAGGAGAGACAAAAGGTGGTTAGTTTTTTATTGAACTCCCATGCATTCTAGCTTAACATGCAAATGTGGTAGTTTATATGCATGATTTTTTTAATGATTTTAAAAGTCTCTTGGATTATTACTATGATTAAAGCTTTGTCATGCTGGTATAAGAACCAATTGCATCTTTTAGATTTTGTTAAGTTATATTATGTATTCTTCTTATGAGGCCTTAAAAACCATGGTTCTTGGACTATGCAAATAAAGTTTTAAAATATAATATCTTATTTATAGATAATAAAATTTATCTTTTTGGTTAGTTTACAAATTGGATTATGACTACGAACCATATTATTTATTCATTATGTATTTGTATTTCTGAGCGATGATCAATGATAATAAAACATTAAAATATGATCAATTTATATATATGGTTTATCTGAATGTAAAACTTCACATATAGCTATGATTGAGTTATTGCATCAAACTGCTGTCAATGCGATATCTAAAACATGTATTGAATTACTCTCGGAACGTTAAGTCTAGGAGGTCATTGGAGACTTTTATTAGTAGTCTAAGTCGTTATGAATGAGATAAATTGTAAATGAATCAAGGAGACATCCATTCAAATATATTCATATAAGTTGGAACTATGATGGGGCTTTAATCAACACTAATTAAACACATGTTAAATATTATTGGTTTAAATATCTTCTAATTGTTGAACACAGTTTTGTTTCAAAAAGTTCATAAGAAAATTGATGCAATCACTCAATGTTATTTTTAATTATTTTGTTATTTAAATTTAATACAAATCAAAGGTTAAAATTGCATGAGAAGTTTTTCATATTGCTATTTATTTTGAATATTGAAAATCTGTTTGATTGTTTGTAAAGTAAATCACTATATTTTGAATGCTGGCAAACTCTTTGGTATTCTGCAAATAGAATGCAGAGGTATTATTTTTACTTATTATTTACATATATTTTCTTGAACTTGCATATTCAATATTTAATTAGTCATATTTATTTATATAATTTTTTAAAATAAAGTTTAGTTAAAAAATACGTATGATAAAAAGAAAATTATTATGATATAAATTAATTTTAGTAGTTTTTTGAAATAATTTTAAAATGTGAGTCTTATAAATAAATACAAAAAAATTAATAGATTATTGTCATATAAAAATTGTTAATTTAATTTATAAAGATATATAAATCATGAAAAACTTACTTTATCCAAAAATTAATAAATAATAAGATGGATGATTTATATGAAAAATTAAAGATTAGGTGTTAGATATGTAAATACATAGAAATTGAGTGATATTTATGTAAATCTTCCTCCCAAATTACCGAATAATAAAAAAAAAAGGAGAAAACTACATACATAGCACTCAAATCTTCTGGGTTTTCCTATCACACCTAAACTTTCATTATACACACGTCACTTCATTAGTGAATGAAATGATGAATTTGACTATCTATTAAAAGGTAATAATGAATACTACTTTTCATATGAAACTTGTAATTATGAAAGTTTTGGTGTGAGATAATTAAATATAAAAGTTTTGGATGCTATGTACGTAAAAGCCCTAAAAAAAGGGACATGCCCACATATATCTTATATTCCAGCACATGAAACTTACAAAAATTTGACATGTAACACCTAAACTTACATGAAACTTACAAAAATTGCACATGTAATTTGACATGTAACACCTAAACTTCAAATTTCACATATATATGCCTCCAGACCTATGGATGAGAAGGTATATTTCAGTTTATAAAAGTTAAATACCATAACATTTTGGATGTGATAAGAAGGAATTAGTTGGTAATGTTAGATATTATAGTATTTGTATTTCTATTACTTTACCCTACTTAGGGGTAGTTTAGTCTTTTTTCTTATTGTATAATTATACTATTTTATGAGGTGCTTGAGGAAATGGAAACCCTAGCCACTTTTCATTGTCTCCTCTCAATCTATTTGTAGTTTCTGAATTATTTTGTAGTTTCCAGTGAAAGATCCAATTTTTGCCATCATTTGCAGTCTCCACCGATAGACCCAATTGCAGTTTTTCAGGTGATCTATTGTTATTGGTAATTGATATTGCTGTTCTTTGTTTTCTTTTTTATATTGATAATAGTAACAATGGCTGGTGAAAAAAATGATTCTCTTCAGTCTATTAGTGTGCAATTAAATGGACAAAATTAGTCATACTGGAGATATGTAATGAAGAATTTTTTGAAAGGCAAGAGAATGCGGGGTTATGTTTCTGGAAACTCTGTAAAACCTATAGATGAAAATGATGAAAAATATGAAGAAAGGTTGGAAGTATGGGAAGCAAATAATTCAAAAATAATCACTTGGACCAATAACTTAGTTTCACATTCAATCAGTGTCCAATTAGCAAAATATGAAACCACCAAAAAAGTTTGGAATCATTTGGAAAGATTATATATGTTGAAAAAATTATATGTGCAGTCAAATTTTGCAAAACAGTATCAATTAGAAATAGATTTTTGTGCTCTTCAACAAAATAACATGAGCAATCAAGAATTTTATTCAGCCATGACTAATCTTTCGGATCAGTTATCTCTTACTGAGTCTGCAGAATTAAGAGCTTTAAACCATACACTGATCGTAGAAAAGAACAACGTTTGGTTCAGTTTTTTATGGCTCTTCAAGATGATTTTGAAGAGCTTCGTGGAACAATTTTACATCGCAATCTTATTCCAACAGTTGACTCGGTGGTTAATGAGTTATTAGCTGAAGAGATTCGTCTCAAGTCTCAATCTGAGAAAGGGAATGTTGAGAAAGGGATCCTCCCCACTCATAATCCGTCTGTTTTTGTAGCTACTCATAATAAAAACTAATCTCATGGAAAGGTTAGTTTTGATGAATGTAGCATTTGTAAGCAAACGGGTCATTGGAAAGCTCAATGTCCAAAGTTGTTGAACACATCACAGCAGACACAACAACTGAATCAGTTGCACCCACGAAGCTTCAAGGCTCCAACATCAAATATTGCAGTTGTTGTTCCTCCAACAAACTCTTTTGGTGTTGGAAATGCATATTCTTTGGGTCCTATAGTAGCCACTCTTGCTGAGCAGTTTCAAAAGTTTCTTGCCACATAGCCACATGCTATGTCTGCCTCATCAAATATAGGTTTTCCTTCCTCTAGCTCATCAGGTATAGCTTCTTCCATTTGGATTCTTGACTTTGGAGCCTCTCATTAAATGTCATCTGATTTTACATCATTTGTATCCTTACATCCTGCATCATCTGTATCAGTCATGACAACTGTTGGCACCTAATCCTGATTTTCTATATAGATAGATGTAAAATGTGATGTATGCGATTAATTTTTTTAATAGATATTCTTAATTTGCAACAAAGCCAAAAACTTGATCCAAAGCAAAAGCTAGGTAAATCTTTCACTATGAAGCAAATAAGAATGAAATTATAATATTTCAATATGGGATACTAGGCAAGTATACATATTGTTATAAAGTAATATAAGACTTTCTGATTAAGTCTCGAACATCAATCCCATAGGAAGAACTACATTTAGATAACAAAATTTTACTTAACAATATATTCTTACATAAGCTTAAGATGCTAAATTAGAAATGAAAGTTTGATCTTTTTATAATTTTTGATAATTTGAAAATAAAGTAAGCAATAATTAACTTAACTAAAATACTTGCAAGATGAAGGTAATATAAATCAAATATCTTTTTCCTTGTCATGAATCAGTGATAAGTATAAAAATTTTGTTGGGGAAGTATGCTAAATGTG
>NW_018165231.1:45877-47361 GCF_001263595.1 Phalaenopsis equestris
ACCCATGCACTATCTCTAATATGATATATAATTCCAGTGTCTAACCATTTCAAAATTTCCTTCTTAACTACTTATTTCATCATTGGATTTAATCTCTTTTATGAATTAACTCTTGGTTTATATTATTCATCTAATATAATTATGTGAATACAAATCGAAGGACTGATTGCCTTAATATCAGCTAAGGTCCAACCAAAAGCTTTCTTGTATCTTTTCAATGTATCTAACAGTATTTCCTCTTGCAAATCATTTAATTCTAAAGATATAATAATAGGTAATGTAGACGAGTCTCCCAGAAACACATATTTCAAATGGCTCGACAATATTTTTAACTCAAGTTCTGGTGGTTTTATAATTTACAGAACTAGATTTTTATAGCATTTTCTGTAATATCCAACATCTCAAATCTTTCCTGAACATAATGTAATTCTTCATTTTCTAATTCATCCAGAATAATTTCATCACTCTCTTCAAATTGTTCTATCTCTTCAAAATGTTCTTCGAAATGTTCCTTCAATCACTAATTTTCATGCGAAAACATTCATTATCTCTTTCAATATCAGAGTATTTCATAGATTTCGCAATGTTAAAAGTTACCTCTTGATCATTAACTCTCATAGTTAATTCTCCTTTTTAAACATCTATCATAGCTTTTCCAGTAGCTAAAAATGCTCTCCCTAAAATGATAGGTATTTCTTTATCTTCCTCCATATCTAAAATAATGAAATCCACAGAAAAGATAAATTTATCAACTTTTACTAACACATCTTCTATAACTCCCTTAGGATACGTAACTGAACGATCCGCTAACTGAAGAGTTACAGAAGTAGGTGAGACTTCTCCTAATCCTATCTTTTGAAAATTGATTGAGGCATAAGATTAATGCTGGCTGGCTCTTCCAAAAAATTTTTCACCAATAGCAAACGGTATAGTGAAACTATAAGGATCTTTTAATTTTTCAGGAAGCTTTTTCTGAATAATTGCACTACACTCTTCGCTAAAGGCAATAGTTTCGTTATCCGTGAACTTCCTTTTCTTGTTTAGAATATCTTTCATAAATTTTACATAATTGGGCATCTGCTACGAAGGGAGTATTTACCGTTAACTTCTTAAGAATTTCTAAAAATTTGAAAAATTATTTATTCTGTTTGTGATGCTTCAATCTTTGAGGAAAAGGTGGTAGAAGTTTCTCCACAGTAATTTTCATTGGTGTAAATGGATATTCTAAATCTAGGTATTCATGATCATTTTCTTTTTCAGTATCCACTTTCTACTTTTCAGTTTTCGTTTCTTTCTGTACTCTCGTTTCCAATTCTTTTCCACTTCGTAATTGTATCGCTTTTATCTATTCTTTTCCTTGATCTTTAGAATTTGGTTCCATAGTACTCAGAAAAGTTCCTAATGTTCGGTTACTAAGCGCAGTAACGATATGCCCTAATTGGTTTTCAATATTCTTAATAGCAGTTCCTTGATTTTGTAATTGA
>NW_018165231.1:48064-56750 GCF_001263595.1 Phalaenopsis equestris
TAAAAAACTAGCGAGGTGTAAATTAGGATCTTCATTTGGTGTACCTCCGAATTGATTATTTTGTACCATTTGGATAATAGTAGGTTTAAGCTCAAATGAATTAGCAGCTACATCAGGGTTTTGGATAGATAAGTGAATTTCATCTCCTCTAGGATTTACATAATCTTGTAGGGGTCTTGGTTGGTGTTCATTCTCTATTCCATGATTATTCATGTTTTTTTCCATTGTATCAGAATTTCTAGGTTCTCTTCTCAATCTTTTAATCTTTCTATTAGTGCGTTCTAATTCTAAATCGTAGGGTAAAAGATTTTTAGGTCTAAATTTATGCATATAATTTGAAATCAGTACACAGTAGACAGTTAACTAAATATGAAAATAAGTTGCAATTCAAGTAAAAAAATAAGTTGCAATTCAAAGTTGCAATTCAAGTAAAAATTTTCTAATAAGCCTAATATGTCCGCTACTCTAATTGTGATTTTTATTTACTCACACCCAGGCAACGATGCCAAAAACTTAACCGCGACTTTATATATGCTTAAAATTATAAGATAAATATGAACGTAATAAATATTAAATAATTCTAAAGTCACACTTATCAACGCAAGTATACGTATCGCTCAAGTAATATAGGGCTCTAATGGAGTCCTAGATATCGATCTCATAGGGAGTAAGATTAGAACTACGAACTAAGACCTTAGAAAAGTAATAATTTAATCACAACAACAAAATTCAATTTGCTTATCTGTCACTAATAGGCAATTGAAATAAATATGTAATTTTAATAACTATTAAATAACTAAATATACTAATGAAGGTTCAAATGTGATATTCAATATATAAGAAAGCATCATTCTCCTTGTCAAGAAATTATAATGAATGGATAAAGTTATAGATGAATTAAGTTGATGTGTCTTGCTTTAAAGTTATGGGAGAGGGTAATAAAAAATAGGCTAAGATGTATTACAACAATTTATCATAATCAATTTGGATTTTTGTCTGACAGGTCTATTATGGAAGTTATACATTTATTGAGAGGTTTGATGGAGGAGTTTAGAGATTGTAAGGAGGATCTGCATATGATTTTTATTGATTTACAAAAAGCGTACGATAAGGTTCCAAGAGATATCCTTTGAAGAGTGCTTGAGAAGAGAGATGTTGATATGACTTATATTCAGGTGACTAAAGATATGTACACAAGAGCTGTTACTTGTGTTTGAACAGAAAGAGGATTGACCAAATAATTTCCTATTTTGTTGGTTTACATCAAAAATCATATTTAAGCTCATATCTTTTTGCTTTAATTATGGATGGTCTCACCGAAAAATTATTGGAGGATGTGCCTTGGTGTAAGATTTTTGCTGATGATATCCTTCTTATGGATAAGATGGGAGAAAAAGCTCAGAAAAAACTTGAATTATAGAGGTTTACCTTGGAGTCTAAAGACCTTTGTTTGAGTAGAACTAAAATTGAATACATGCAATGTAATGTTAGTAGTAGTAGCTTTAGTGACAGAAATGTTACTATCGGTGATCAAATTATTAAAAGGTGAGGAAACTTTAGATATATCAAGTCTTATGTTCAAAGTGATGTTAATATTGAAGGGGATGTTATTAATAAAATTTAAGTTGGTTGATTGAAGCGGAGGAATGCTTCAGGCCTATTGTGTGATAGAAAAGTACCACTTAGATCGAAAGAAAAATTTTATATGATGGTGGTGATATATATATTTTGCTTCATGAATTAATTCTGGAGTCTCGGGAAAATCTCGCCGTCGGCGGGGTCAATGGTGGCGCCCCCGTCAGCGCCCTAGTTCAATTCTTCACATTTTGGCCCTTTTCGCTCCAAATTCGCTTCTTTATGCATTTTTTTGCTCCAATGGCCCTAATTCATCATTCCTGTAACAAAACATCAAAAATACATTTCCTTAAAGTGAGATATCATCAAAAATAGTATAAAATAGGTATGAAAATCTCAACATGTTTTCCTTTGGTCACTATACAAATTGTCCGCAACTTAGTCATTCATGAGCGCACCAAACATATTAAGATCGACTATAATTTTACTCGCCATCACTTTCAACGTGGTACCATCACCTTACACTATATTTCTTCCTCAATGCAAGTTGGTTACATATTTACGAAATCACATTCTACTCAATGCTTTTGTTTTTTGACTAGCAAACTCTCAATGATTCCCTTTGATGCATCGTGAATTTGGGGGGGGGGGGGGGGGATGTTAAATATTATAGTATTCGCATTTCTATTATTTTACCCTACTTAGTGGTAGTTTAGTCATTTTTCTTATTATATTAATATAGTCTTGTATGAGGTGCTTGAGGAAAAAGAAACCCTTGCCACTTTTCATTGTCTCCTCTCTTTCTCTTCTTCTTCTCCATTTCAATTGCAATTCTTATTATGTATAAGTGCAAAAAATAAAATTTAGATATTAGATATGTAAATATGTAGTAATTTGATGATATGTATGTGAATGCCCCAAGATAAAGTGGACTAAAAACCTCTATATGTTCATAAGTCAGGAGCTTTAGTTACAATTATCCCCAACTCTGTGTAAAATAAGCTCAACCGTTTCATCTGACAACTTCATGTTAGACTTGAAAAGAAGAACAATTAACATCTATTTAACATGTAAAAGTTGATTTGGTTTGATTATCCTCATATATTCCATAAAAAAAAATGAAGAATTTATAAGTTTATGGTTGTATGCATTTCAAGCAATGACTATATTTAACGTCTAAATCAAATAAATAGATAAAGAATATTTTTGAACGAAAAAAACTACAAACTACAATAAACTTATTAGAACAACATTTAAATATTCCAATTGTTATCTATCATTTCACAGTTCCTCAATAAGAATTTAGATGCAAAGTCGTCCATCTCGTCATTTTGCAATTCAGGTCACCCAAAGTTTGATGTTAGGCATTGGATGACACTAAGCTTTTGAATAACAACTTAGATGAAAAAAATGGAACCTCATGGAACTTTAATAAATCTTGACTTAATAAGAGAAGTGCATGAAACCTTAAATCACACTAGAATCAAATGAAACTGTTGATAGCATACATGGGTGCAACTTTTACAATAAAGACAAACATTGTCCATCTTAAGCTTGAGCTATATCATCCCAAAATCTCCAAAAAATGTTGCCCATTTTGTAGCATATTAAGGATGGTTTAGTCTAAATATGGATTTTATAGGGCTACATTCAACCATTTTCTATTCCAAGAGACTAGAAGATATCGGAGGAAGTTATTTTGATATTTTGGTCATATAATTCCTCGGTTTTCTCCATTGTATTGTAAATAAAGTATAAATTTGACCTTTTCTTTTCATCCACCATCCTCAAAACTTGAACCAATGATCTTGTAGTAATTGTATATGTGATACTACGTCAAAATTTTTTTTTTAAAAAATTTGTTTTGATTTTTTCCCCCTCAATTTTATTTTCCCATATACAATTAAGCCATTGAGTGGAAATGAATATTGCGTCCAATGATTGTTTCACTTCTAACTTGCTCTGTAGAGTCAAATAGGATAAAAAATCTTGTAGTACGGCTTATGAGCTTTTTAATTTATCAGAAAATTTTTTCATCAAAGAGAGTGCTCGAGAGTTGTTGTAAATGAATTTACTGCTCTTTCTTGCTTTGTTCAGGTTATTTTTATATTGGGGAAAGTCACCGAAAGTTTCTAAAATCAGCATGTAATGTGCAACACAGGTGTTCAGTATATATGCTTTATCTTCATCAATTTATCCCTAGTTTCCTTACAAGCACCAGCACTTTTTAGTCATGACTCAGAGAACAAAATATTCTAGAATCATCTCATCACTTCATAAAATAGTTAAGAAATGTACTTTGTTTTTTTCATATAATCAGATGCTTCTTTGGATCTCAATAAAATGTAATAATGTTAGTCAAACATCTATTATTTATATTAGATTACTCATTAGGCTTTATTTTCTCTTCAATCTGGTTCAAAGGTCTTTTAATCTCTTTATTTTTTCTTGTTTTATTCAGCTAACTCCATTGCACCAATGCCCTCAAATCATACATAGATGGAAATTTCAAGCCTTGACCGTCAACATCTATGGAACATATCATATCAAAGTAAGAATGGGGGATTGCCATAATGAATAGAATGAAATTATAAAGAAAACCTCCACGTAGGCACATGCAGGCAATTTTGTGCGCCTCTCTAGCATGTTTTACAGCCATTTTAGAACTGCAACAACCTCTTCTCCATGACTCCTGCCATTCTCCACATTTATCATATATTGGCCTATGGGACCTCTTGGTCCTCTACATGATATTGGTGGTAAAGATAATGTGAATTTCCTGACATTGAGTTTTCTTTTAAAATAAAAACACACATAAACTATCATCAAATTGTTGCCGAGCAAGTTGCTTTGACATGTTTGGCTTGTTCACATATAATTAAACCTCTTCTTTTACTAGTTTTGGCACTTTGGCACTGGGTGCAATATTCTTGTGTGAGCTGGAGATGCGTTCATTCATCTTTGTAAAACCTCTTTTAAATACTTTTTCATAATAATTATACTTCAAATAAATGTATTGTCATTGTCTCCAATATCAACTTGTACACTACATTTCAACGTTGGATCCTCTCTGACTTGTTGTGGATTTATCCCTGCCGTTAATTTCTTATCCCTAAATTTCTAGATTGAAATTTTTTTGGGATTAAAAACGGGAAATAAATAACTCAAATAAATTAAAATTTGGATAAGAAATTAAGGTTTTCTTATGATGCACAGATACTTGTAATTAAGGATTCGTGCAGTCTCGGACACCTATCGGACATGAACACAGTTCCAACACGTGTCAGACATGACATAGAAATGTGAGATTCAAATAATATCTAAAAATAAGAGAACACATTTGTCACAAATTAATGAATTAAAAATTTCTGAAAAAATATTTTGATAACTAAATTTTTTAAAATATATATATCGTTATGTAAAAGGAAGATTATATATGTACCACTCAATTTTTATGTATTTACATTTCTAACAACTAAATTTTAATTCTTACATATATGTTACCTTACATATATATATATATATATATATATATATATATATGTAAATGTATATTTCACTTTTTAAAATTGAAAAAGTGATATATTTTGATCTGATATAAAAGTTTTGAGTGGATTAAATGTAAAAAATCAAAATTTAGGTGTTGTAGTTACATAAGAATTTGATGCTAAAGAAGCTAGTGATCTTTTTATTTCTTCTAATGAATAATTAATTAATAAGATTGAAAACTTGATATAATACAAGATTTTTTGTATTTCATAAACTAAATAATTATCTACGAACATCTTAAGGCAGTTGGGATCATTTTTTTATTTTTTTATCTTTATTTTTTTGTTGGTATGAATACAGTGAAAAGTTTACAAGGTCGTTACAACGGTGCCTAGGAGTAGTGTCAAATAAATAAGGGCTCCCACAATACGGATGAATGCAGGCAAAGAAGTAAGTCCATGAAACTAATATTAGGATAGGATCTTTGAATGTAGGTACTCTCACTCGTAAATTAATGGAATTAGTTGATATTATTGTTCATAGAAATATTATTCTCTTATATGTTCAAGAAACTAAGAGGCTTGGAGAAAAGACCAACGAGATTGATAACTTAGGTTTTAAACTTTTGTATTGAGGTAAGAGTATCACTAGAAATGGTGTAGGTGTAATTATAAATAAGAGTTTGAAAGAAAATGTTGCAAAAATTAATAGAGTTGGAGATAGAATTATAGCCCATAAGATTATTGTTGATACTATTATTTTTAATATTATAAGTGCTTATGCTCTTTAAGATAGTTTAGTTATAGGTTCTAAAGATAAATTCAGGAAGGACAATAGAAGACTTAAAACAAATGATACCTCTGGAAGAAAGAATTTTTATTGGAGGAGATTTAAATGGATAGGCCAGCAGAGTGGTAGAAGATTTTAGAAATATTCATAGTGACTACGATTTTGGAGTAATTATTGAAGAATGTAGAGCTATATTAGATTTTTCTTTTGCTTATGATTTTGTTACTGCATATACTTTATTCACAAAAAAGATGAACATTTTATTACTTATACAATGGATCTAATAAAACTCAAATAGATTATTTTCTTTTATGAAGAAGAGATTGTCGAGAATGTAAAGATTATAAGGTCATTCCAAGTGAATACTTAAGTACTCAACATCGATTATTAGTTCTAGATTTTAAGATGAAGAGTTGTAAAATAAAGAATACTAAGAATTATCATTGTAGAATTAGATGAGGATACCTAAAAGGTATAAATAAAATTATTTTTATGAGTAAAATTCAAGATTTCAAATTTTGGGATGTTCATGAAGAAACAAGTTTAATGTGGGATAAAGTAACAAACACTATTAAATATGTGACAAACTTTCTACTTAGAGAATAAAAAAAAAATCCATTAATAAAAATAGTTAGTGGTGGAATAATAATGTGCAAAAAAAGATAAAATATAAAAAATTATATTATAAAAAATCATTTAAATGTAAAAGCTTAGTGAAGTGGTGAAAATATCATACGACCCGTAGGAAGTCTAAGAGAACAATCTGTTACGCTAAAAAAATTTCTTTTAGTGATCTTTGCAATATATTTGAAACTAAGGAGGGCGAAAAATATATGTATAAACTAACAAAACAAAGAGAAAAGAAAAGCAAAGATTTAACTCAAGTAAAATGTTTTAAAGATGAAAATAAAAAAAAATTTTTCTTAGAAAAAGATCTTCAACATAGGTAGGTGAGTTATTGTGATAAACTTTTTAATGAAGTTTATGAAAATACGAATTTCAAAAAATACGACCAATCTTAGTAATCTTAATATCACCAATAATATTAAAATGTTTCATTTTTACTTTCACATTAGTAAAAAAGAAATTGAGGAGGTTTTAAAGAAAAACAATGTTGGAAAGTCCCAATTTAAGTGTGGAGATATTTTTGAAATTTAAGAGTTTCTTGGCTTACTAAACCCTTTAATACTATCTTAGAAGTTAAAAGAAAGCTTGAGGAGTGGAGGAAAAGTATTTTGGACTTCATTTTAAGGATAAAAAAGATGCACAAGAGTGTGCAATTATAGATGAATTAAGTTGATGTGTCTTGCTTTAAAGTTATGGGAGAGGGTAATAAAAAATAGGCTAAGATGTATTACAACAATTTATCATAATCAATTTGGATTTTTGTCTGACAGGTCTATTATGGAAGTTATACATTTATTGAGAGGTTTGATGGAGGAGTTTAGAGATTGTAAGGAGGATCTGCATATGATTTTTATTGATTTACAAAAAGCGTACGATAAGGTTCCAAGAGATATCCTTTGAAGAGTGCTTGAGAAGAGAGATGTTGATATGACTTATATTCAGGTGACTAAAGATATGTACACAAGAGCTGTTACTTGTGTTTGAACAGAAAGAGGATTGACCAAATAATTTCCTATTTTGTTGGTTTACATCAAAAATCATATTTAAGCTCATATCTTTTTGCTTTAATTATGGATGGTCTCACCGAAAAATTATTGGAGGATGTGCCTTGGTGTAAGATTTTTGCTGATGATATCCTTCTTATGGATAAGATGGGAGAAAAAGCTCAGAAAAAACTTGAATTATAGAGGTTTACCTTGGAGTCTAAAGACCTTTGTTTGAGTAGAACTAAAATTGAATACATGCAATGTAATGTTAGTAGTAGTAGCTTTAGTGACAGAAATGTTACTATCGGTGATCAAATTATTAAAAGGTGAGGAAACTTTAGATATATCAAGTCTTATGTTCAAAGTGATGTTAATATTGAAGGGGATGTTATTAATAAAATTTAAGTTGGTTGATTGAAGCGGAGGAATGCTTCAGGCCTATTGTGTGATAGAAAAGTACCACTTAGATCGAAAGAAAAATTTTATATGATGGTGGTGAGACCTACAATGCTTTATGGCTTCGAATGTTGGCCTTTAAAAGAGAAGCATAAAACTAAGTTAAGTGCTGCCGAGATGAGAATGATTAGATGGATGAGTGGTGTTACACTTAGAGGAAAATGCAAAACGAATATATCTGTGATACGATTGGTGTAACTTCATTGACTGAAAAAAATTTAGAGAGCCGTCTTGGATGGTTTGGTCACATTAAACATCGACCATCTGATGATCCGATTAGAAAAGTAGATGTTTCAGATTCATCTTATGTTAAGAAAGACAGAGGTAGATCTGGAAGACATGGACATATTATTTAAAAAATTATGTTAATTTATTGGAATTAAATAAAAATATGACACTTAATAGGATGCAATGTAGAAAAAGGATTCATGTAGTCGACATCACTTAGTGAGATAAAAGTTTTGTTGTTATTGATGTTCTTGTTGTTGTTTTATTTTTTTTTGTTTTGATTTAAATTAAGACATGTTTGATTGAATTTAATATTTTTAGAAACACCCAAAATATCTTTTTATATATTTTTATTATTATTAAATAAAATTTAATTTATTTATCTTTTTTTAAAAAATAACATATAAAAATTATAGAACCAAAACAAGAAATAAATGTGATGTTAAATGAGTTCTTACTTTTTAAAAAGTTGATGTTATTAATTTTTTTTCTCCTTTGAATTATTTTTAATATTTTCTTTATTTTACACACACACA
>NW_018165231.1:57237-61963 GCF_001263595.1 Phalaenopsis equestris
CCATATTATCTCCATTAAGAAGGAAAGTTAAGTGTGATGTAAGTGAATTCCCAACATATATCTGCTCAGTGTTCCTTCCCTGGGAGGCTAGCCAATGTGCAGGATAGTTGCCCTCGCTAGGGATGTATTTAAATCCCACCCTGTAGCTGTGTAAAAGGGCTTTCAGCTAGCTTTTCCACTTAAGTAGATTCCAAGGAGGAGCTTCATCATGGAGCAAAATATTAATGCAAACAGTAGAGTCAGTTTGTAAAGTTTCTACAAGCAAGGGGACTAAATGATAGTGGTATGCAATTTTAATAGCCTAGTAAATAGCTCTAAATTCTACCTCTAAATCATCAAATGCCACTATAGGAGCAGTGAAATACAAGATGGAAGTGCCATGAGAGTTCCTAAAGATTCCCCCAGCACCAGCATAACCTATTAAGAAACTGCCATCAGTGTTATCCTTCAGCCAACCAATAGTGGGGGGGCTCCAAAAGATTAATCTGGATTTATGTGGATGAGAATTGGTCTTGCAAGGGGTCCAATTCTTTATAACATTAGGGAAGTGGTGATACTTGATCAATTTATGAATGTAAGAGGTGTGGTTTATGATCACAGAATTTGACCCAGGGAAGTGTTCATCAAATTTGATTTGGTTTTGGCACATCCATATATTCCATGCCACCAAATAAGAGATCACGAAAAGCTTACTGTTATGTCAATCCTCCCAACAAGTAATAAACATAAACCAACTTAAGTTGCAAGTATCAATGTTCAGAAGATTGAGTAGTCCTGACCAGATTTCTTGGGAGAAATTACAAGTGAAAAATAAGTGGTCCAAAGTTTTTCATAAGCATAGCATAGTGGGCAGATAGAAGGCCCTCTCAGCCCTTTCATCACATAGAAGGCCCTCTCAGCTCTTTCATCTTTAAAATGTCATCAGTAGGGAGTAAAGAGTTCCATAGTTTCCAATAGAAGAAGGACATAGAAGGGGTTAGAAGATTACCCCAAATGGCTTTTCCCTAAGTCACCTTATTCCAGTTAAAAAAGTGATAATAAATGTAGGCAGCTAATTTCTGGGAATGAGCTTGTTTGGTAACAATTTTGTCTTTAAAATTAGATGAGAAGGGAGTATCCTTAACCCATCTAACAGGTTCACTGGATAGTATAATATTATGCATTCTGCAGTTCCACTGATCTGCAGACCAATAATCTATGCACTGACAAGAAAGTTGGGGTTGGAGATAATGCACTCAAGCTTCTCCCCATTGCTAACCCAACTATCTAACCAAAAGTTAACTTGACCTTCTCCCAGCTCCCACAGAAAAAGTTCCTCTGCTTGATTTATGATGTTCAACATTTTGGACCACAGTTTGGAATCCCTCACTTTTTTGGTAACCAAAGCAGAATGCATAGCTCTATAATATTTCCCTTTCAGAAATCTGGCCCAAAGAAAACTGATAAATTTTAAATTCAAGATTTAACAAATTTAATGTCTTCTCAGTTTTACCTTGAATCCTAGTGTTGGTAGGATTTAATAAATCCAGATTTAAAGAATTTACAAAATCTGTTGCCAAACAGCCCGTGGAGAAATTTTAATTGCAGCCTACGAGCTGGTCCCTTATTCTGATTTTACAGGCAAATAGCAGTAGGAAGACTTTTAAGCCTCAACTTTTGGTCACCATTCAACTATCACATCCTCCCTTAGGGGTTGATTTTATTTATTTATTTTTTTCAAAAAAGGAGCAGCTAGTGGCTCCCTTCATGTTGGATTAAAGCAACATTACATGACAAAAAGAGGGAAATGGGAGTTAACTCAACACAGAAAGGAGTCAACACGCCTCCCAAACGCATAACAGCAGTACAAGAAAGTAAGAAAAGATCAAGAGACATAAGAGAGGCCCTAGAACAATAGGGGAAGCACATAAAAAGAGGAAAAGAAACTCAGAAAAAATTCAACATGGGAATCACTGACTCCTTTGATCTTTCTGGTTGGCAATTCTGAAGTGTGGAACATCAATCTTATCTCCCTGCAGTAGGAAGTGAAGTGGAGGGGCAGGGTAGGCTGCAACAGATATTTTTTTAGAACTGAGACCTTGTCTAGCAAGCCAATTTGTAGGTTTGTTTCCTTCCCTGTAAATAAAAGTAAAAGTGAATTGGAGCTGGGAGGTGAGTCCTCTAATCTTTTGAATCCAGAAAGAATGATGTCATGATGGACCTTCCTCTGAGCCCAACAAATTGAGTGTGGCAGTAGAATCCACTTTCACCCATAAGTGGTACCAACCAATCTTGATAGCAAGATTTGGAGCCCAATATACAACAATGAGTTCCTTTTAATGACATCAGAAGCCATTACTGGAGTATAGAAGTACAATAGACAATGACCAAGATGATTTCTATAAACTCCCCCCATACCAGCTCCCATTTTAGTAAAACTTCCATAAGTTTTAATCTTTACAGTATTTCTCTCAAAGGGTTTCCAAATTACTTTATAAATTTTTAGAGGAGATATCTTATCTGATGAATATGAGTTGGAGATATTAGGGAACCTTTTGAATTTGATCATCTTTTGTAAGTAGGTAACACTATTTCTTACAATCTTTTCAGTGGTAGGTGTGGTGTCTTCAAACTTTGCATTATTTCTGGACATCCATATGAACCAAGCCACTATGAATGGTATTGGAGCATAATTCAGTTTTTTCCAGTTTTGTCAGCAGGTATTTAATCTATCCCAAGTAAGATTGTTCACATAAATATTTAGGTGTGACAAGAGCTGGTGCCAAACCTTTTGAACAAAACTGCATTAAAAAAAAAAGGTGTGGCAAGGATTCCTCCTCCTGCTGGCATAACCAACATTTGGAGGGACCCCTCAATCCTTTTAGTTTGAGTATATCATCTGTTAGTAGTAGGCTCTGGAATATCCTCCAACAGAAAAATGACATGGAGGGGGATGAGAATTTATTCCAAACAATAGCTCCCCAAGGTACTTGCTCCATACAATAGAGTTTTGAGTAGATAGCTTTATTGAGGCTTTGATTAGAGTAGGCTTGCTAAACAGTTTTATCAGCTCTATTTCTATAAAACTTTATGCTGACAATTTTTCTGATAGAATGTTCCTGCAAACTATTAGATAATTTTAGGATAGACTAATTATTACCTTCCCATCAGCCATAAACTTTGAGTTCATGGTCTGGGCCAGTGGAAAGGGGTGATAACCGGTCTTTGGGGCACCAATGATCAAGCCAAAAACTGACGTCCCCTTTACCTAAATCCCAAAGAAAAAGATCTTCAACAGTTTGTCTTATCTAAAGCATCTTCACCCAAGTTTTAGAATCACCAATTTTTCTAACAGCAAGGGTGGGATGTTGGTTCGTACAGTATTTACCCCACATGAATTTAGCCCATAAAGAGGATTGAGCTTTGAATTTGATCCAAATTTTTCACAGGTTAATTTGAAGTAGTTGGTTCAATCCCATGAAGCCAATACCTCCAACCAACTAAGGTTTATGCACCTTCTATTAAGTGGCCCAGTGCATTTGCTGTCTTTGTACAAACTACAAAAATCTGTTGAAAGCTCTTTCTAATTGAATTTGAGTACTTTTCTTGATGTTTGTCATCTGTAGAATATAGGATGGAAAGGTTGTGAGGATACTCTTCAGCAATGTTATTCTTCCACCATTGGATAGAAAGGATTGAGTCCAGCTAGTGAGAAAGGAGGAGATCTTATTAAGAACTTCCTCAACTGTGTTTGTTTAGTTCTGTTAGTAAGGAGAAGAACTCCTAAATATTTGATAGGAGGTTGGGTACATGAAAAGCCAGTGCAGTTGGAAGCCTACTGTTTATAATTAAAGGAAGAGTTCTTATTAAAAATTAGGTGACATTTTTCAGAATTAAAGTACATCCCTGAGTGCGATTGAAACTTTTGAAGGCTATGGAATACTTTCTTCACTGCATTCTGATCGACCTTTTTTTTTTGTAAATCAACAATTACAAGAATTTGATGACGCTACTAGAAGATTTAAATTCCAGCAACGATGCCAAAAACATGACTGCAACTTTATATATATACGTTTGATTTAATAAAGATGTATAGATATAATATTTAATAATGTTAAAGTCGAATTTGTCAACGCAAGTATACGTATCGCTCAAGTAATATAAGGCTCTAATGGAGTCCTAGATATCGATCCCACAGGGAGAAATAGAATACTACGAACTAAGATTTAATAAAAAATAATACTTCAACTACAATGACGTTCAAGTTTCTTATCTGTCACTAATAGGAAATTGAAGTAACTAAATAATTTGGACAATAACTAATTATAGAAAATAACGTTTAATTGCGATATTCAA
Source organism: Phalaenopsis equestris (assembly GCF_001263595.1). Lineage (NCBI taxonomy): Eukaryota > Viridiplantae > Streptophyta > Magnoliopsida > Asparagales > Orchidaceae > Phalaenopsis > Phalaenopsis equestris. Next base: position 61,573 of record NW_018165231.1, read on the forward strand.
TATATAAGAAAGCATCCTTCTCCTTGCCAAGAAATTATAGTGAATGGATAAAATGAATTAGTTCAATTTATATTGTGCCAAATAGGAGCATACCTATTCCTTACCCTTTGGTCCAGGCATAATAAACATTGACTAATCCTACGCTTGTTTACTGAATCTACTGCTAGGCTGGGAGAATACTAACTCTCACTTTAGAGCTCCCACATTCCCCTCGCCTGAGGGCTAACATCTACACTTCAGCATCCAAACGATAGAACCAATTTGAGGATTTTAGTCTGTTACTCTAAAATCTCCAATTCTACGCCCGATAATTTTATTTTTCTATTTATTTGCACCCAACTTCCAAGGGCTTTGACCTCCCTGAATCTTGGATGTAATCTTCACTTTAGTT
>NW_018165231.1:69074-69786 GCF_001263595.1 Phalaenopsis equestris
GTTTTCAAGATAAATTAAGCATGCGTCAAATGATGTTCCAAATACAGAGAAATCATCCATCAATACTTCCGGCCCATCGCCAATTAACTTACTAAATATGGACATCATAAATCTCTGGAATGTTGCAGGTGCATTACATAGTCCAAAAGGCATTTTTCTAAACGCAAAAGTTCCAAAAGGATTTTGTCTTTTCTTGATCCTCAGGAGCAATAGGAATTTGATTGTAACCGGTATATCCATCTAAAAAGCAAAAATATTTGTGCCCAGCAAGTCTATCTACTATTTGATCTAAAAAGGGTAAAGGGAAGTAATGTTTCCCGGTGGCAGTGTTTAATTTTCTATAGCAATGCAAGTACGTCACCTAGTAACTTGTCTGATAGGTATTAATTCATTATTTTCTTTTGTTTCAACGGTCACTCCTCCTTTCTTAGGAACACAATGAATTGGACTTACTCACATACTATCTGAAATTGGATATATAATTCGAGTGTCTAATCATTTCAAAATTTCCTTCTTAACTACTTCTTTCATCATTGGATTTAATCTCGTTTATGGATAAACTCTTGGTTTATATTGTTCATCTAATGTAATTTTGTGCATTCAGATTGAAGGACTGATTCCTTTAATATCAGCTAAGGTCCAACCAAAAGCTTTCTTATATCTTTTTAATGTATATAACAGTCTTTGCTCTTGCAAATCATTTAATTCTGAA
>NW_018165231.1:72469-73669 GCF_001263595.1 Phalaenopsis equestris
AGAAACACATACTTCAAGTGGTTAGGCAATATTTTTAACTCAAGTTCAAGTGGTTTTTTAATTGACGGAACTAGATCCTTATCAGCATTTTCTGTAATATCCAGCATCTCAAATCTTCTCGGAATATAATTTAATTCTTCATATTCTATTTCGTCCAAAATAATTTCATCACTATCTTCAAATTGTTCTTTCTCTTCAAAATGTTCTTTAAAATGCTCGTTCATTAGATGTTCATTAATTTCCATGCGAATACATTCATTATCTCTTTGAACAGCAGGGTATTTCATAGATTTCATAATGTTAAGAGTCACTTCTTGATCGTTAACTCTCATAGTTAATTCTCCTTTTTGAACATCTATCATAGCTTTTCCAGTAGCTAAAAATAATCTCCCTAAAATTATAGGTATTTATATATCTTTCTCTATATCTAAAACAATGAAATCCACAGGAAAGATAAATTTATCAACTTTTACTAACACATCTTCTATAACTCCCTTAGAATATGTAACTGAACGATCCACTAGCTGAAGAGTTACAGAAGTAGGTGAGACTTCTCCTAATCCAAATCTTTTGAAGATTGATAAAGGCATCAAATTAATGCTCGCTCCCAAATCACATAAAGCTCTTCCATAAAATTTTTCACTGATAGCACACGGTATAGTGAAAGTGCCTGGATCTTTTAATTTTTTAGGAAGCTTTTTCTGAATAATTGCACTACACTCTTCGCTAAGTGCAACGTTCTCATTATCAGTGAACTTCCTTTTCTTGTTCAAAATATCTTTCATAAACTTCACATAATTAGGCATTTGCTCTTAAGCTTCTACGAAGGGAATATCTACCGTTAATTTCTTAAGAATTTTTGAAAACTTGGAAAATTGCTTATTTTGTTAGTGTTGCTTCAATATTTGAGGAAACGGTGGTGGAGGTTTCTCCACAATAATTTTCATTGGTGTAAACGGATATTCTAAATCTGGGTATTCATGATCCTTTTATTTTTAAGTATCCACTTTCTCTTTTTCAATTTTCATTTCCTTCTATACTCTCGTTTCCAATTCTTTTCCATTTTGTAATTGTATCGCTTTTATCTGTTCTTTTCTTTGATCTTTAGAATTTGGTTCCACAGTACTCGGAAAAGTTCCTAATGTTCGGTTACTAAGCGCAGTAGCGATATGCCCTAATTGATTTTCAATATTCTTAATA
>NW_018165231.1:74315-74639 GCF_001263595.1 Phalaenopsis equestris
TCAACCAATTTGGTAACGAATGATGAGGGCATTTCCTAAGAAGATCTTTAAATCTCTCCCAAGCTTCATATATTGACTCTCCATCAATCTGACAGAACGATGTTATGTCATTTCTTAGTTTAGCGGTTTTGGATGGAGGGAAATATTTGGATAGAAATTTCTGTGACAGTTCTCCCCAAGTTCTAATAGATCCAGGTGCAAACGAGTTTAGCCATAACTTAGCTTTATCCCTCTTTGAAAAAGGAAAAAGTCTAAGTCTAATATCATCGTTTGAGACTCTATCATATTTAAAAGTAGCACATAGTTCTAAAAAACTAGCGAGGT
>NW_018165231.1:75819-91215 GCF_001263595.1 Phalaenopsis equestris
TTCACTTTAGTTGTAAAACTCAACATATTTTAACTAATCAATTGGCTAGATTAAAAGTAAATTAAGATCTAAGTGAAAAGATCATCACAATTTCTGAAACATTTTCATGGCTTTACCAATTCAAATCACCATTTCACAAATCTCGAGACAAGGAGAAAGACAGAGAAAACTACTCATAACTCATGGGGAAAGCACAACACAACTTGAAATTCATATATAAAATCATAGGCATACAAACTATAACAAGTAAATAACTTATCTCTAAATTTCTCCCCAAGAACACTCCTCGAAGTTCCTCTGAATCTCTTCCTTTCTTTACAACACATAGAATTCCTCTTTGAAGTAGTAAGGATGAAGAAATCTCTCACTTTCCCTCCACTCTTACAATTTCTCGAAGAATTCCTCACAGTTATAGGCTCTAGCAAGCTTTCTACGCACTAATGGATCCTTTCTAACGTCCAGGACTCCAAAAGTCTCCCTATTTTTGGCCAAAATGTTCTCTTTAAAGCTGTGGATGAGTTTTCCCAAGAGTTGCTTATGCACCCCTCCAAAATCTGGCCTTATCCATTACACATGTCACATTTTCATCGATCCCGCCATTGGTGGCCTCGATGGCGCTGTCGGTGGCCTTCTGGAGAATTTAATTCTAGATTTGTCCTGTAGCCTCGGGAAAAGCTCACCGTCGGCGGCCTAGTGCAATTCTGCACATTTTGGTCTTTTTTGCTCCAAATTTGATCTTTTTGCTCCAATGACCCTAATTCATCATTTCTGCAACAAAACTTCAAAAATACCTTTCTTTATAGTGCAATATCATCAAAAACAGTATAAGATATAGTAGATGAGAGATGGCTATGTTAGATCTGTAGTGGTATCTTAAGTAGCTTTGGGTCAAGAGGGAAGAATCTAATATTCTGGACAAATAGTCAATAATAAGGATGAAAATAGTGGGGGATAGAGGATTCCCTTGCTTCAAACCTCTGGCAGCAGTAAAAGAGCCCCAACCATGTCCATTAAGGAGAATGGAGTGAACATTGTTGAATAACCATCTCTGTATAAGCTGGCAGAAATAAGTCTTAAAACCTCTAGCTAAAAGAATGTCCATAATAAATTCCCAACTGATAGTGTCATATGCCTTCCTTATATCTAGTTTATAAATGAGATTACCTCCTCTACAACGCTTGTTTAGATCTTGCAGTAGTTCTTATGCTAGTAGAGTATTATCAATAATAGACCTCCCCTTAACAAAAGCAGTTTGATTGGGTTTGATCAGATAATCAAGATGAGGTTGAAGTCTAACATAAGTGGAAGCACAAAAGTAATGGGGGAGGTTGTTTCCTTGAAAAAAAGTTCCCACAATAGTAATAACATAAGATTTAATAGTATCCCAAGATTTCTTGTAGAAATTTGCAGTGAAACCATCTGGACCAGCTATTTTAGTATTGTCAATGGAGTTTATAGCCTCCCAGATTTCCTTTCCATTAGGGGGATTAGTGAGTCTAAGGTTGGAGATGTAGTTCAACTCAGCAGAGAAGTAGGTTTTATCAACTAGATTTCTGATATGGTGCACTTGGTTTAAAAGGTTTTTATAGTAATTGGTAGCATCATTGGCAATGTCAATATTATCATGGAGCCAATTTCCCTCAATATTTTGAATTGAATGAGTTGTATTGCACTTCCTCTTATACTTAATGTAGGCATGATATAATTTGGTATTTCTGTCCCCATCAATGAATATATTCATTAATGCCTTCTGTTTTAAAAATTACTCTTGATAATCAATGACATTGAGTAGATTGTGTTGGGCAGTTAGAAGTTCATTTTCCTCCACATTTTCTTTATGTTCTTCTAGTTCTAATCTTATCACTTCTTTTTCAACAGTATTCACATTAGTGAGTACATTTCCAAAAACTTCCAAACTCCACTTCCTAAGTGCTTTCCCAGTTTTAACTTGTAGCAAATTGAGTTTAATCAGAGGGTTAGGATGAGAGATCCCTTTCCATAGTTCAGTTTGAGTTATCTAAAGGGGGGAGGGGAAGAGGTAGGTTCATAAGAGGTATTTCTTATAAGGAGTGGCATGTGGTCAAAGCTTGCAAGGCTAAGATGAGTGATAAAAGTGAGCAGGAAATAAGTGAACCAATTATCATTAACCAGAAACATGTCAAGTATCTCCCAAATGACACCCCTTTTCCAAGTAAAGGCAGGTCCCTTGAACCCCAGGTCAAACAAACAGTTGATAAAACAAACATTATACAAATATATATATATATATATATATATAATGATGGCAGCATGGAGTGCTCTGCTAGGGTTAGGTTTTTCGGGCAATTTGGAGGCGAACTATGGGGACAAACGTGTTTCCACTACTTCCCTTTGGTGAGATCCTTCCAGCACCCTCTCCTGCTTTTATTATTGCATCTTTCTCTTCTGCCGAGTGATTTTTTTTTTAGTCTTTTGTTGTTTTTTGCGGTTTTGAAGTTTTGATTTGGGATTTTTGGAGGTGTGATATTTTCGGCCTTTGCTTTCATATGATCACTTGCTTTTTCTGATGCCTCTTGCTTCTTGATCTTTCGTTTATGTGGTATTGGATGGGGGGGGGGGATTTCTTTTCTGCGCCTAACAATGGTATGTTTCCTCAAGGTTTTCATGACACATTTTTTTTGGGAGGAGATCACTCTTTTATTAGGAAGTTGGGAAAAAAATGGAAAACTCGCCTTGTTTGTTACTGAAGATGAAACCTCGACTCTAGCTTTTTCTTGTCGTCTGACTTTAGTGGGTAAATTTACTTATGGACATCCAAACGTGGAATTGATTAGGCGTAAATTTGAAATGCTAAAGCTTAAGGATTGGTGGAAGGTAGGAATCCTTGATGGAAGGCATGTCTTAATTCAATTAGCCAATGATGAGGATTATACCATCTTTTTTTGAAACGTTTTCTATGGATTGAGAATAGTGTGATGAAATTCTTGAAGTGGACTGTTAATTTTGAATATTTACCTATTATACCGGTTTGGCTCCATTTTTCAGGGCTAAAATTGTATCTTTTTAATCATGAAATACTTTTCTCACTTGCGGCAACATATGGTAAGCCCTTAAAAATAGACAGTGTCACATACGCACTTTTGAGGCCATCCGAAGCACGTATTCTTGTTGAAAGAGATATTCACAACCATTTTGCAATGAAGTTTGGATAGGGTCACATCATCAAGGCTATTGGCAATATGTTGAATTGGAAAGGCATTATCCTTATTGTAATCATTGTTCCATGTTTGACCATCATGCTTCTACGTGTTTTAAATTAAATCCTTAGCTTAAATCATCCCTTATTACCCAACCCTCTAATTTTCCTGAAACCCAAAAACCTATGAATTCCCAAGACACCTCAAATGCTGCTAAAATAGAAATTAATTTAAGGGAAGACCCTCCTATACATAATCCCTTTTTCATTTTGGAAGCTTTGCTTAATGAAACCTCACTTACCATTTTAGAGGGTAATCCTAATAATGGGCTACCTGCTGATTTAAATGAAGATTGTCATGCTATGAATGTAAGTGTGACTACTGATGGTAATGTGCTAAATGAAGAGGGTAATGATCCTAATGAGAATGTGGATAATGTGGCTAATGTTGAGATTTTGGATACATATTTACCAACAATTTCAAAAGAGGGAAATGTTGTTTCTAAACAATCTCTGGGAATTAATGATTCTTCTATTTCTTCTCCTTCAAATGTTGATACTAATGCTCCTTTGCAACGTGCAGCTGAAACTCTCGAAAATGAATGGCAGGTTCAAAAGCATTGAAAAAAAAAGACTAAACACAACAATGCAATCTCAAGTCTCAATGCTAGCAATATTATATAAGAAGGTATTTATCATTCCGATGGAGAGCAGTTAGTCAACCCTACTAGATCTTCTAGAAGGGTGGGCTCACGTCATCATGCATAACATTATGGTTTGGAATATTAAGGGGGTGGCGGACCTTAACTCCCTTAGTAGACTCAAACACCTTGTTAGGGTTCATAAATTACTCATTTTTGCTATTTTAGATCCTATGGTTCATGTCAACAAAGGCAGAATTCTCAATAAGTTTAAAGGATTTTGCTTCTATTACAACAAAAATAACAAAATTTGGCTTTTTTGGAAACTCTCCATCAATATTTCTATTATTGAAAATGAGGATCAATATGTTTTAACTCGGACCACTTTAGAAGATTTTTAAGGGTGGGGCACTTTTATTTATGCTGGTTCATAGTTGCAAGATATTTATTATGGTTAAAAGTTGAGATTATGGGAAATATTATTATGGAGAATTGGTTTGTTGGTGGTAATTTTAACATGATTATGACCTATGGAAAAAAAAAGGGGAGGTAAAGTGAACCACTATGTAGAGGATCTAATAATAATCATTATTTTTAGAAATGATTATTTAGAATCCACTATGTAGAACTGATGTAGCTTTTATTAACAAGTTCACTAACTCTATTTCTAATCAGGACTTTTTGACTTGGGTTATTCTGGCTCTTCATTTACTTCGAGAAGAGGCTTTCTTTTTCAAAGGCTGAACCATTATTTGGGAAATTCAACATTTCTTAGTCATTTTCCTGTAGTGAGAGTTCGAAATTTGAGCTACGCTATGTCTGATCACAATCCTATATTGCTTACTTTGGCTTTCACTGTTAAACCAAGCATCTCCCGTTTCTAGTTTTTAAATGTTTAGACTTCTCATGAAGCTTATTTAAATTTTGCTAAGTAGGTTTGGCATTATGAGGGAGCCGGTACACCTTGGTTTGTCTTATGGCAACTGCATAAAAAGATGGCTGCACATCTTACTAAATGGAATTATCAGATTTTTGATAATGTTCATTAGAAAGTTCTTCAAGCTCAGAATATTGTGGATAATTTGGAAGCTCAACTTATTTGCTCACCTGATTTGATTGAAATTATTTCTATTGCTCATATATCTTTAATGGATGTTATTGCTTTAGAAGAAAATTTTCTTCAACAGAAAGTTCTACAGATTTTTGGTAATGTTCATCAGAAAGTTTTTCAGATTAATGACACTACTTTTACTGCTGGGGATCATAACACTAAGTATTTTCATGGCACTCTAAAGCAAAGAAGAAATATTAATAGCATCATGAAAATTAAAAATTATAATGGGCAAATTTTAACTAGCATGGATGATATTGGTGCAAGTGTTGTTAGCTATTTCGCTGAGCTTTATCAATTCCATACTAATGTTAATCCTATTGATACCACTTTCTTTATTGATAATTATGATTATATTAATGGCCTCAATTTAACACAATCACATGAAGAACATGAAATTCTTGATGCTTTCAAGTCTATTTCTCCTAACAAAGCTCCAGGCCGTGATGATTTTTCCTCCTCTTTCTACACTCACACTTGGGATGTTATTAAGAAGGAGACTGTTCTTGCTATATAAAGATTCTTCCTTGGGGATACTCCAAGTAAATATTTCAGTTCTGCCATGATTGTGCTTATACCTAAGGGTATTGATAAGACTTATTGGGATAATTTCCGCCCTATTTCTCTTACTACTGTTATTTACAAAGTTATAAGTAAGAACATTGTTAATAGATTGCAACCTCATCTTTCTAAAATCATTGCCCCTCAACAATCTGCTTTTATTAAAGGTAGGGATATTACTGATAATATTCTTTTAGCTCAGGAGATCATAAAGGATCTTGATAAAAAATGCAGGGGAGGTAACATGGTCCTTAAGTTGGACATTAAGAAAGCTTTTGACACTATAATCTGGGACTTCATCATTTATATTCTCAAGGCAAGGGGCTTTAAACAGGATTTTTGCTTACTTATCAAGAGATGGTTCTCTAACAACTTCTACAGTGTGATGGTAAATGACAAACCTCATGGTTTTTTTTCTGCAAACAGGAGCATTAAACAAGGAGATCCACTTTCTCCCATTATGTTTATTATTGCATTTGATTATCTTTCTATGCTCATTAATCGACAATGACAACATCATCCATACATGTAATTTGCTCATAAATCAAAGATTGTGGTTAGTCACCATGCTTATGCTGATGATCCTATGTTATTCTTAAATGCTAGTAAGCCTGCCATTAAAGCTACCATGTCTTTGTTAAAGAATTTTCAAAGAACTTTTGGGTTGATGTTTAATATGGCTAAATTCTCTATCTATTTAGGGAAAAGTTCCTCTTCAAATTTTCACACCTGGGTTTATCTAAGCTTCCCATGAAATATCTGGTTGCAATTTATCTAAGCTTCCCATGAAATATCTTGGAGTGAACATTCTTAGAGGCAGAAAAAAACAAACTCAAATGGATGATTTTATTGAGAAAGTTAAACTCAAGATCAATGATTGGAAAAATACTTTTTTATCCAATAGTGGTAGACTTACTTTACTGAAAAGTGTCATTTGACCACTCCCTCTTTACTCTATGTAGGTTCTTAAAACCAAGAAGAGCACATAAAATACTCTTGAAACTATTTTCAACAAATTCCTTTGGAAAATATATAGATCTTCTAAAATTTGGACTAATTGGAAGTACAATAGTAAGCCTCTTTCTACTGGGGGCTTGGATTTAAATATTTACAACAGGTCATTGATATCAATTTATGTAAGCTTTGGTTCAAATTTTGTTTGGGTGAGTCCTTATGGGCTCTATTCATGAAGCATAAGTATTTTAAATACTTACATCCTTCTATTGTTACTTAGAAGGTGGGGGATTCCAAACTTTGGAAGGCTATTATTTCTTCTAGGGATGTGGTATCTCATTTTATTTTCTTGGACATTGGGGATGGTAGCATATCTTTCTGGAATGATGATTGGGGTTTCTGTTCTCATAGAGATTTGCCTACCTCTGGCTCTGATTCTAACCTGTTAATTTCTGATTGATGGACAGATGGAGGATGGAATTTAGCGAAGTTATAATCTTTAGTTGTTGAATTAGCCCCTATTATTACCACTATAGCTATAAGAGCTTGTGAAAAATATATTCATTTATAGAAATTTCAAAGTAGATGTTCTGTCACTAAATTGCTTTACTCTAAGCTGCATACTTTTCCACTTTGGAAATGGAATTGCTACACTTGGCATAAATACATATCTCCTTCCATCTCCTTTTTCATATGGAGATATTTTCATAACTTGCTTCCACTCGATGATATTCTTAAATTGAAAGGCTTAAAACTTGCTTCCTTTTGTTATATTTGTAAAAAGGATGTTGAACCTTCGACTCATCTATTTTTTGAATGCCCTTTTGTCAAAGAATTTTGGAATCGATTGGGAGGCTATTTTGGTATTAATTGGCCCTCCAATCTAAATTTAAATATTGCTCTTGACATTTGGAAGGATGTGGATCCTTCTTTTAAAAAGCTTTACAATTTTCCTTCTATTGTGCTATTGTTCATTTGAATGGCTCGAAACAGTCATAAATATGAAAATACATGTCACACTACTACTGCTAAAATCACTTTAATTGTGGCTAATTTTCACAAGGCTTCAAAACTTGTAAATGGTGCTGATGCATTTTTACCTTCCAGGAGGGGTAGGACACCTATTTTGATTAAATGGGCACCACCACCCCAAGGTTGGATTAAAGTTAATATTGATGGAAGTTACTCCTCTGATTCTATTGGAATGGAGGGACTGTTTATAGATTCTATTGGAAAATGTACTACTTTTTTTGCTTCCCCTTATGTTGCTACATCCTCTCTTGAAGCTGAAACTTGTGTTGTCTTTGCTGCTCTCCAAATTGCTACTTCCCTTAATATTTATAACATCGTGATGGAAACTGACTCTGAGAGTCATTACTTTATTCTCACAGGTAAGCATAAGATTTTTTAGTATATTGTAGCTATTATGAGAAGGATTTGGTATTACATTGAGGAGAACCAAATCAATATACATTAATATTTTATATATAGAGAAGGGAATGTCCCTGCGGATTGGTTAGCTAGAAGGGGAGTATATGGTGTCTTGGTTGGGGATACTCCTCCTCATTCTTTACTTACTCTTATAAACGGTGATTCATTTGATGCCCCATATGTTAGAATTTAGAGTATCTTTCTGCTCTTTTTTGGTTCAATGGTAGGATGTTGAAATAGAGGCTTGGTTTATTGGTAGGCTATTGGAAATTACTGTTTATTTTAATGGAAGGGTTTGTGCTAACTCTATTTACTTTTGTGGAAGGAAATATTGTACTACATATAGGCCTGACCGCGAGCCATTATCATATTTGGGGCTTTATCTTTGGAATACTAAGCTAAGATTTGAGGCTAGGACCAAATATCTCATTTATTTTTACTATGTTGTGCCTGTGGTGATGTTTTGGTGGTGGTTTACTGAGCAAGTGTGGGTTAAGACCATTAAACATTTTGACTTCCTCTTGGTGGTGGTTTATGTGATTTTGTTATGGTGGTCGTTTGCACCACATAACATTTCTCATAATTTTGATGTCCCTGATGTTATATTTCTGAACTTATTTAATGATTTGAGGCTAATGGCTCATTGTATTTATTCTTGGTTTAATGGAAGGCTCCTCAAAAGTGTTGTGTGCTTTATTAGTAAGGTGTGTGTTAACTCTGTTTACTTTGGGGGAAGGAAGTACTGGGAAATGTATAGTCCAGGATGTGAGCTAGTTTCATATTTGGCCTTACAACTACTTATTTTGCTCTTGTATTGGGAGTCAGAATTGCTTCAAGATTTTTTGGCCTTATAATTCACACAATATTTTTTTGCACTTTGTGTACATGTTTACTTTGGGTATACTTCTTTGGATCTTTGGATTGGTATGGGTATACTTCTTTGGATTGGTATATTTTTTGTTGGGATACATGTATTTTAGAATGTGATATCTTTTTTGCGCTTTATTTCTTTTTTTTTTTGTGAAGTTGTAATGCGAACTGAGGAACCCTTAGGATTTCATGTATTTTCTTTTTTTTAGTAGGGATCCTCCTTCCCTCCTCTATTATGTATCTTTCTTTCTTATGATTAACACATAAGGAGCCACGAGCTGCTCTATTAGTTATATATATATATATATATATATTCATATATATGAATATAAAACCATGTTGGCAGTTGGGATTGCTCTGCGACCATAAAGGTGGCTGACGGCTGCTCTTTAGTGGAGGACCTCTTTGACTGTCTAGTTTTTTTTTGCGAGAGGTCTCCTGGGACTACCTGGTCTTCTTGGAGGAACTCCTGCAAGTTTTCAGCTTTATCGAGTTTTTGGATTTTAAAATTTAGGGTTATTGTTCCATTGAAGCTGCCTGTCTTATGAATGGTTTTATTGGGTGTTCTATGTTGGAGTTTTGTTTTGTCTATGGCTGTTGTTAATATGCTGTTGAAGTGATTCTCCCATTCTCTAATCTCTGTGGTGGTTATTGTGTCTCATGGCAACCTCTATTGATTTTGAGACCTATATACAATGGTCTAAAGCCACATTTGCCAATGTGGTTGGTAAGAGTTATGATTTTCAAAACTCTGTGGAACAGATGACAATCCCCACCTCCTTCCATGAGGGAGTTGACAACGGTGATCTCCCTTACATTAAACAACTATGTATAAAAGCAGGGAAACCTACTTCTATTTTTTTAGAATATGAAATCCACTCATTATCAACATCATTTAAGTTTACTTTAATTAGAAATTTCCAATAACAATTAGAAAATACTTTGAAGATTTAAAACTTCTAAGTGATTGAAAAGTTAGATTGGTGGATGGTAGACACATGCCCATACATTTGTCAAGGGGAGAAGACCGTACTATACTCTTCTACTAACAAGTGTTGGTCATAGAAGGTATGTCAATGAAATTATTAAAATGGTCTCCTGATTTTGATCCTAGTCAGGACCCCCCCATAGTTTCTATTTGGTTCAAGCTCCCAAGCCTAAAGTTGCATTTCTTCCACCATCAAGTTCTCTTCACTATAGACACTGCTCTGGACAGACCCATGAAGCTAGATGTTCCAACTTACAACCTCTTAAGACCCTCAACAGCTAGAATCTTAATAGAAAGAGATTAACCTTCCTAAAGTTGATGAAATTTGGTTAGGAACTGCTCACAATGGGTACTGACAGAAGATTGTGATGGACAAAAACCTTATTGCACTCATTGTAAAATGTTCGTACATTTCAATGCTAGATGTTTCAAACTACACCATAAGCCCAAAACTAGCTCCACCTCTCACGGTACTTCTACTCAGAGGGTGCTGCATCCACCTGTCCCAAATAAAGTTCCATCACACACTACTGAAAATCTAGAACAGTATGATCAAAGAACCATCACAGAAGACCCTATTATAGAAGTGGAACCCATAGTGTGTAAGGATTTTTATCCCAGTGTGGCTTCTAAAGGAGCATTTTTACCCTCACAGGTCCTTCCAGAATCTGAGAATATTACAGTGATGGAGAATGTGGTGGAATAGCTGGATAAATTGAATAGGGCCCAACCCTCCAATTTTGCCTTTGCATTTATGCCTTCACACGTCCTTCCAGATTCAGTAAACACTACATTGGTGGTGAATGTAGTGGAACAACTAGATAATCTTCCTGATTTAATTAGGGCCCAATCTATCCCCCTCAACATGGCTCCTTACCCTTTCATTCCCTTGGATTCCCCCCCAATGGCTGCTCTTCAAAGAGAGTTGAATGAGGGCCAGCAGTTACAAAAAGCAAGGAAAAAGAAGAAACAAGTTGTAACTGCTAGAAGAAACTCCCTCACTAGGCTTACTAGGGGGATATCCAAATCATCCCATCATGATTAATCTTCTCTGTTGGAACATTAGGGGAGTGGCTCACCCACTCTTATTAAAAAGACTTCTTCATCTCAATAGAAAATAAAAAGTTTGGTGTATTACTATTCTTGAACCAATTTCTCACAAACATCCCCAAAAAGTGTTGAAACAATTTCATGGCTTCTCACATTATTCTACATCAACAATAAAATTTGGATCCTTTGCAGATATGAAATTACATGGTCAGTCCTTATTGATGATCCACAGTTTGTCCATTTCAAATTTAAGGTTGCTGGAAAGACTGGTTTCACTACATAATCTATACAGGATGTAATAAGGATGCTAGAAGCTCCATTTGGCATGAACTTACTAATACTGGAAGCTCTATGAACTCCCCTTGGCTGGTGGGAGGTGATTTCAACTATGTGGCTGACCTTTCTGAAAAAAGAGGTGATAAGTGATCCTGTTACAGTTTATGTGACACAGTATAACAATGTCTTTAATTATAATTTTCACTTATATTTCCTTACTCTACAATAGTACCAAAAACCTGATCCTAAAGAAAATAAAAATTCAACTTATTAATTTATATATATTGGGATACTACACAAGTATACGTATCGTTATCAAGTAATATAGGAATTTTTTATTAAGACCTAAATATCGAACCCACGGGGAAATACATAATATGCATTATTGAAAAGAAAACTTTCTATTTTAAAAAGATAATTACTTAAACTAAAAATATTTTTGCAGTATTAAAATTCAAATCTTTTTGGTATTTTTGATATTTTGACAGAACAGTAACAATTTAGAAAGATAACTTGAGCTTATGTAAAAGAAGAGCACTAAATTTGAAAAATATCTTTCTCCTTATCACGAATCAGTAATAAGTAAAGGAATTCTATTGTGGAAGTATGCAAATTGTGTTATGTCAAATAGGAGCAATTATATTCATTACCCTTACTAGAGAGGCTATAAAGAACATTGGCTAATTTAAAGTTTGAATAGTTCTGAAGACCAGCTAGGCAAAGAAGATACCAGCTCTCACTCTAGAGTTCCCTCAATTCCCTCCACCTGGGGCTAACATCTCGTATCATAACCTAAAAAAATAAACCAAGTTGGGGGCTTTAACCTCTAACTTTAAAGTCCTCTAACTCCACACCCTTTAATTATTATTTCCCTATTTATTTGCACTAAATCATTTGAATTACATTCTCATTCATACAACCTCATGAGATTCTTTCCAATTGTTGACTGAGACAATACCAGCCCAATTTTTATATGTTCTCACAACAAATTTTAACATTTCGATAGGTCAAATCAAGAAGTAAATGAAGTTCATGGATTTAAATCATCACAACTTCTTTCAATATTAAAGATCAATACTCTCCATAACTTCCATCCAAACTTTAATTACTTATCATTTTAAAGAGAAAGATAAAGAAAACTACTCAGATTCTACAAAGAAAACAAAATCACACTTTAGTTTAAAAGTGGAAATAATTGTCAAACCATTAAGAAGTCTCGATTAAAACTAAAAGTAGTTCAAAACAAAAGATAAAAATTTATCTCAAATCCTCCACCAAACTCTTGAAGTTTCTTTGAATCTCTTCTCTTTTACAGCACTCTCAAAATAAATTAAAAACAAAAAGGTTAAAGTAAATTTTTGTGGTGCCTGAAAATCTCTCCAAAATTACCTCTCCAAACTCCTTAGAACTCCTCTTCTTCTACTCTTTTCAGAACTTTCAAGCACCCTCTTCAAATGTCCACTTTGAATGTCTCTTTTTTATAAATCTCCTAAAGGTGCCTTGGAAACTCTTCAAATTGTGTTCACATTCAATGAATCCTCCAAAAGATGCCTCCTTTCACAAGTTTTTTAAATATATTTTCCTTCTTAGTTGTCATAACCACCCTCTTAAGCCAATAGCTGCCTGAAATACCTCTTCAAAATTTGGTCAAATGAAGAAAACCGCCAAATAACTGCCTCTGGCGCTTATGGGCGGGACCTCTGGCGCTTAGGCACAACCTTCTATGTTTCACCGGTGCTTAAGCGTCGGATTTTGCACTTAGGTGCCAAAACACTTTAGCACAATTTTCACCTTTTTGCTCTAAATTTGATCCTTTTTCACTTCTTTAAGCATTTTTCACCTTTTTACTTGTAGCTGAAAGAAAAACACAAAAAATATCTTCCATTAAAGCGCAATATCTAAAAAATAGGTATAAAAATGTGTCTAAAAACACAATATATTTTTGGTGTATCAGTAGGCCACCTAATCTTCTCAAAATGACATAATTTAGTGACAACATTAAAGCTATTAATTTTTTTGATCTTGGCTTCCAGGGGGCTAACTTCACTTGAAAAAGAGGATCAAACCATAGACCCCTACTGCTTTCTATCACTGCCACCCCACCTAAAGGTCCTGCAACATTTAGAGGTTGAACAACTTGAATTTCTGAACCTTATTAAAGAGCATTGGGAAAGTTCTCACCACCAAACCCTATTATATATCTATGAAAACTGCAGAAATCTATCAAGTTCTCAAGCAATGGAATTAGTCCTATTTTGGGATTATTTATGATCATGTTGACAATGCTAAAAAGAAATTGACAGCCTTGGAAGCTGAGGTGGAAAATGGTACAGTGAATAAAGCTGCTTTATTGGAGGGTGCCGAGTAAGTTCTCCTGGCCACTGAAAGGTTGGAGCTCTTCCTTAGGTAGAAACTTGCAATCAATAGATTCATGGGGGGTGATAGGAATACAAAATATAATCATGCCTGCATTAAGTACAGAAGAAAATGCAACGCTATCCATAA
Organism: Phalaenopsis equestris; assembly: GCF_001263595.1. Taxonomy (NCBI): domain Eukaryota; kingdom Viridiplantae; phylum Streptophyta; class Magnoliopsida; order Asparagales; family Orchidaceae; genus Phalaenopsis; species Phalaenopsis equestris. The sequence goes on from NW_018165231.1 coordinate 89,382, forward strand.
AATTCAAGATGCTGATGGTAGTTGGATTAATGATTATGAGGGTATTGCTAGGAATGTTGTGAACTCTTTTCAGGATCTTCTCAATGCCTCCCAGTCTACTCCTACACAAGTGGATCCACAACTCTTCCAGGATGTACTGAATTGCATTAAGGAACTCCAGCTTGCTTCCATCCCAATATATTCAAAAATATGAGAAGCTCTAAATAACATTGATAGCTCTAAAGTGGCTGGACCAGATGGCTACACTGCTGCATTCTATAAAAACGCATGGCACATTGAAAAGGGTGACGTGGTTGCAACAATCCAAAGTTTCTTTCAGGGAACTCCTCTCCCCAACTACTTTTCCTCTTCTAGCTATGTTTTAATTCCCAAAAATGCTGACAACAATAATTGGATTCAGTTTAGGCCTATAGTCTTACTACTATCTTCAATAAGATCATCAGTAAAATAACAGTGGCAAGGTTGCAACTTCACATAATCCAGCTCATCAAGCCCAACCAAACTGCATTTGTCAAAGGAAGATCAATAATTGATAATGTGTTACTGGCTTGAGAAATATTTATGGATATTGATCACCCTTATAGGGGGGAGATAAATCTAAAATATATAGTATTTTTGGACACACTTTTATACCTATTTTCGAGATATTGTGCTTTAATGGAAAATATTTTTGTGTTTTTCTTGCAGATATATATAAAAAGGGTGAAAAATGCTTAAAGGAGTGAAAAAGAATCAAATTTGGAGCAAAAATGTGAAAAATATGCAAATGAGTTTTGGCGCCTAAGAGCAAAATCCTGCGCTTAAGCACTGGTTAAACAGAGAAGGCCGCGCCTAAGTGCCAGAGGTCCCACGCTTAAGCGCCAGTGGAAGTTACTAGAAAAGTAAACTTAGTTTTTTATGAATTTTGAAGAGGTTTTTTAGGTATCCATTGACTTAATAGGTTGTTATAACCACCATGGACAAAAATTATCATGAAAGGATGCATCTCTTGGGGAAATACATCAAATCTAGACATATTTTGAAGAGTTTCCAAGGAACCTTTTGGAAAACTATAAGAGAAAGAAGAGAAGACTTTGAAAAGCATCTTGAAAGTATTGAAAAGTTTTGAAAGTTCTCATTTGGGGAGTCAGTTCGGAGAGATTTTCAGGCACCACTTTTTCTTTTATTTTATCCTTTTTGTTATTTTATTTTGAGTGATTGTAAAGAGAAGAGATTCAAAGGAACTTTAAGAGTTTGGTGGAGAACTTGAGATAAGTTTTTATCTTTTTGTTTTGAGACATCTTTGGTTTTAATTAAGACTTGCTGTTACTTTGACAATGATTTCTACTTTTAAACTAAAGTGTGTTTTTATTTTCTCCATGGATTCTGAGTAATTTTTTTTATATTTCTTATTAAAATGATAAGTAATCATATTGTGGATGGAAATTGTGGAGAAAATTGATCTTTAATGTTGGAAGAAGTTGTGATGATTTAAATCCATGCACTTCATTTACTTCTTAATTTGGCCAATCCAGATGTTAAAATTTATTGTGAGAACATGTAAAAATCTGGCTAGTATTGTCTCAGTCAACAATTGGAAAGAATCACATGAGGTTGTATGAATGAGAATGTAGTTCATATGATTGAGTGCAAATAAATAAGGAAATATTCATTGAAGGGTGTAGAGTTAGAGGACTTTAAACTGACAGGGTAAAGCCCCCAACTTGGTTTATTGTTTTAGGTTCTGATTTGAGATGTTAGGCCCCAGGTGGAGGGAATCAAGGGAATTCTAGAGTGAGAGCTAGTATCTTCCCTGACGAGCCGGTCTTCAAAACTATTCAAACTTTAAATTAGC
>NW_018165231.1:91849-97199 GCF_001263595.1 Phalaenopsis equestris
TGTTTTGAATTTTATTTTATTTTATTATATGTTAGTGTATGCATAGTTCAGGCTCTGAAGGACTAGTGCCCTACGATTCTGAATTAGAAAGAACTATTAGAAAAATCAGAAAATCTAAAAAAATTATAAAATTTGAAAAATCCAAAAAAATTATAGAAATGGTAGACCAAAATATTCAAAATGCTGAAATTCATTAAGAGTTTAGACTTTTCAGAGATTATGCCAAGCCTACTGTAGATGAACTTCATTGTAGTATTCAAAAACTTGTTGTAGTGGCTAATTCATTTAAGCTTAAACCTTCTATTATCCAAATGCTATCAAATAATCAGTTTGGGGGATCACCAACTGAAGATCCAAATTTATAGCTTGTTAATTTTCTAGAATTGTGCGCTATATTTAAATATGATGATGTATTATATGATGCCATAAGACTTAGGTTATTTCCTTTCTTAGTGAGGGATAAAACTAAGATATGGTTGAATTCGTTAGCACATGGATCTATCAGAACTTGGGGTGATTTAGCACAAAAATTTCTTGCTAAATATTTTCCACCATCAAATGTTGTGAAACTTAGAAATGATATTACATCTTTTAATCAGTTTGAAGGGGAATCTATTTATGAAGCATGAGAACGATTTAAAGAACTTTCTTAAGTGTTCACACCATGCTATACCAGATTGGTTAATAATTCAAACATTTTATAATAGATTAATTGGTTCTATGTTGTTGGAAGTTCATTGATGTTAAAACCATTTCATGACGCCTACGCTTTAATTGAAGAAATGGCTACTAATAATTTTCAGTGGACCTCTCAAATTGCTGCTTTGAGAGGGCAAATCTTATGAAAGTAGCCAATATTCATGAAACTGATGCTTTTATCATGTTAACAAATCAAGTTGCTGCAATTTCAAGGAAGTTATACCAATTTAGAATGAATTTTTCTTAACCAATTTTCATGATTGAAGAGAATTCATTAGGCCAAATGTTAGCATCATTAGAAACTTTGAATGTCATAAATAATAAGCAAAATAACCTATATTCAAATTATTATAACCCAGGTTGGAAGAACCATCTCAACTTTAACTGGAATAACAATTTGGGTGGTAATAATAAGCAATGGGGGAACAACAAAGGAAACCCTTTGGGAAATTGGAACAACCAAGGAAATATTAATTATCGATCTACTTATCCTCTAGGTTTCAACAGTAATACATAGTTTAAGGAGATGAAGTTGTCTATTGAAGAAGTGGTGTTACAAATGGGAAATCAATTACAAATTCAAGAAACTACAATTAAAAATATCGAGAATCAACTTGGGTAAATAACAAATTCATTAAGTAATAAATCCCAAGGAACACTTCCTAGTAATACTGAATTAAATCCAAAAGACCAGAATAAAGAACAAATAAAAGCCGATCAACTTAGAAGTGGAAGAGAGTTGGAAGGTTAGGTTCAAAAAGAAACTGAGGTAGAGAAAGAAGAAATTGAAGAATCAAAAGAGGTCGCTCCAAAATATTCTAAGAGGCCTATTTCTCCGTTAAAAATTGATTTGGAAAAACCACCACCTCCATTTCCTTAGAGACTTTGTCAGTAGAAGTTGGATAAAAATTTTTTAAAATTTCTAGAGATGTTTAAGAAGTTTATAATTAATATTCCATTTGCTGAAGCCTTAGAACAAATGCTGAGTTATGCAAAGTTTATGAAGGATATTCTGAATAGAAAAAGGAAGTTTGAAGATAATGAGACTGTTGCACTTAGTGAGGAGTGCAGTGCGATAATTCGAAAGAAGCTTCTTGAAAAACTTAAAGATCCTAGTAGCTTTACAATTCCATGTGCAATAGGAGATAGATTTTATGGGAAAACTTTATGAGATTTAGGTGCAAGCATTAACCTTATGCCATTATCAATATTTTAAAGATTGGGATTAGGAGAAATAACCCCTACTACTGTAACTCTGTAATTAGCAGATCGTTTGATAACATACCCTAAAGGAGTTATAGAAGATGTCCTAGTGAAAGTGGATCAATTTATCTTTCCTGTTGATTTCATTATGCTAGATATGAAGGAAGATAAAGAGATGTCTATCATTTTGGGAAGACCTTTCCTAGCCGTAGGAAGAGCAATGATAGATGTGCAAAAAGGGGAATTAACAGTGCACATCAATGATCAAATTGTTACTTTTAATAATTCAAGATCAATGAAATACACTGCAAAAGGTAAGGATGATGAATATTTTAGAATTGATGTTATAAGATACTGTTGACCTCACTTTGGGTTGAGGTTTAGTTTTCCCACTTTAGTAGCCTAAGGTCTGGCCATAAGACTTTCCTATTGAATATTCTTAGAAAACTAGACAAGGAGCCCGCATCATTAGAAATTTCAAACTCTTCTTTACTCAACTTGAAGTTCCACATATTGGTCCTAACCTCTAGCACTTAGTAGGTGGGGTCATTATGGGGGAACTCAAGATGAGTCACCCTTAGGACTATTGGACCTTAAGTTGACCCTGAGTGTTGTTCTAGGGCTAAGGTACTTGTTTGCACTCACAATCACTCATTATCCCAAATCAGAACTTCTAGGTTTTGGTCCCTTTATACTTTTGGGAGACTCCTGTAGGTGGTTCCCTAAACCAATTAGCCCTAGGCTAGGGTTTGGCTAAGACCACTACGTAGAGGACCCAAAATGGGATTTCTGTTGGTCCATTGCTTATTTATGGTCGTTGGAAATCCAACTCTATCAAGATACCCAACCTACCCTATTGCCCCCAAATTCCCCAAACTGCCCAAATTATCCAAAATCCCCAAATTGGCCAAGTTACCAAAATACCCCTCTTGGGCCCAAAATTTCAAAAATTCCAAAAAATTCCAAATATTCCCAAACCTCCCAAATATTCTTAGTTTCATTTTCCTCAACTATCACATGACCTAATTTGGCCAATTTGACCATCTTTGATCAAAACCCCAAAATTGCCCTTTAAATGCCCAAATTTCCCTAAATTCAAATCAAATGTCCATCAATTTGATCTCAATTGACCCCAATTTCAATCCTAAACTCAAATTAACTTTTGATATGGACAATTAAGGCCAAACCAAAGCCCAATTGATCCATGATTTGAGCCCAATTTTGGTATATGTCAAACCCCCAATTTTGGTCACATGACCTAATCTCACAAAATTTAACCCATAGCCTAGTCAATTGGCCCCAATTAATGTTGTAAAATCTGTATAGCATTCCTAAACATAAAAATCAACCATCAATTGTCCTTGGTGAAGCCTCAAAACCATTTGATTTTGGGCTAGATCCAAAATTCCTAAATTTAGCCCCAAATTGGCTAAGTCCCCAAATTTCACCCAATTGATTGCCTTAACCCCCAAATTGGCATCCAACTCATGTTTAAAACTCTTCATGGGGTCTCTATTGACCATTTAAAATAATCAATTTGGAATTAGCCCAAGTCCAGCCCAAGCTAGACCCAAGCCTAGCCCAACATAACTAAATTGATTAAAATTCAAAATTCCCTCAAATTGACCCTTCAATTGAGTTCAAAACCACTTACACCCTTCACCAAAGTTGTTTATTATGATCATCTATACCAAATGAAATATTCATTTAGGCCAATTGACATGTCTAGCCTAGACCAAACCCAAGACTTGGTCATTTGCACCCACTTGGACCCATGCACTAAATGTGACCCAACCACCCTAAAGCAACCAAATTAACTCCACCCCGCCCCAGCCATTAGTTGACCCCTAAGACTGAGCCAAACCCATCTAACCACCTAAACTAAGCCATGGAAAAAAGGCCCCCCAAATTAAGGTATCTTATTCCTGAAAATACACATTCTTAAGATATCCTTGCCAAATCAAAACACATTTGCATTAAATTGTTGTGATAGATTCCTCTGGATGCCTTGGGCACCTAGCCACCTCCCCCTGGCCGACCAGCCAACCTAGTGGCCAAAAAATGGGTAAACCAAGAGCCACCCCCATGGAGCTTCACCCAAACCAAACCTAGAGGCCATCTCAACCAAATTGAATTCTAGAACTCCTCTGCCATCCACCTAAGCACCACATTACACCTCCTAATTGGCCATGACAGCCACCATAACCCCATTTTTATAAAAGGCCACCTCCATGGCCGTTGAACTAAGTGTTGAAAATTTCCTAGAGAGACCTCTCCAAACAGACCACAGAGCTTCCCTAAGATCCCCTCAGTGCATTCCAACTATTTTCCCTCACCAATTTCTACTGCGGGAGTTCAACTTTGAGCTCGAAATCTTGCCGAAAACCAAGATAGAGCCTAATACACCTCCACAGTCCACAAAACTCAAATTAACTCTACCCACACCTTCACAAAAGTGAAAGAAGCCAAAGCCCCATAAAATCCCCCTTCTACAAAGCCTCTACCATAGCTCTAGATTAATACCCAAATCCGGTCGTAATCGAATTCATACCTAGGCCTTACACCACAATAAGAGGCTTAATCCCTAGCCTCCTTGGACCCTAACGAACGTGCCAAGACCCTCTGATTGAAGCTTCACTTCTCAGAGCAAAGGTATAAAACTTCTCTCCCTCTCGAGGCTATTTTGATTCTCCATTTGATTAGGCTTAATTTAATTGCATGATTACCTTATGGATGCGTTCGCCTCTCACTTAGACAAGTCCATAAGCTTAAAACCAAAGCAATTTGGTTGATTCTAAGCTGAGATCTTAGGGTTTTTGTGTGGAAGGTCATGGGATCAATCTATCGGGGACGATGACGGGGAGCTGTTTGTTCAAGCATGTATCGAATGGACAGCCAAGATGCAGTCGGATAGCACTTTCATACACAAACAGCGGGACGCATGGCTGCTGGTGTGAACGACGGCGTGAAATGGGAGCGCGCCGCGTGGAACTTCGGAGCCGCCGTAGGTTGACGAGGCGCCGTGTGGATAAGTAGAAAAATATGGTTTTTTCTATTTATTTAAGCTCCCTTAACTTAAAAAATCCATAAATTTGTTTAGAAAAATCACAAAAATAAAGTAAAAATACCCTCTTGCTCAGTGAACAAAGGAGAATAATGTGGAAAAAATTTTAAGTCCATCTGATGCATATTTTATTTTTAATTAATTAAACATTGATTTGAATCTTTTGATTCTCCATGCAAGTAGACTTATCATCATAGCTTGAATTTTTGGCATATTGTAGCCTCTGTCAAGAAGAACATTCTTTGATTTTTCCAAAGTTAGAGGAGGTCTCTAGACAGAGGATCACATTTTCCAAGTTTATGTGCATTATTTGATTAAAATAATCATGAAAATTAGCATGTTGATTAGAAAATTCCAAGAAAATTTTGGAAGGTCCACCATGAC
>NW_018165231.1:97288-97661 GCF_001263595.1 Phalaenopsis equestris
CTCTAAATCATTAAGAAAATTAATTTTGAAAGATATAAACATTTAAATGACTTGATTTTTTATCTTCACTATTATTTGTGATCCAGAGAACTCACCATAAACATTTTAAAATATTTTGAGTTCATTTGATAACTTAACTTGATTTTTAGAGATAAACATCATTTTTTGGCATTTAAATGATTTTTAAAAAGTCAAAATATAACTCAAAAAATTTATAAAAACTTATTTTTTGAGTTCTCTGTGATGAGGGGTATTTTCTAAAAATAAAATGATATTTAAAATAAAAACATCATTTTTAGCCTATTTTAAATATTTTAAATATTTAAAAATTCATAAAAAAACACAAAAATAATAAAATTCATGGAAATGTTCT
>NW_018165231.1:97960-99428 GCF_001263595.1 Phalaenopsis equestris
TAAAATAATTCTTAAAATTCAAATAAATTTTAAAAAATCGTGAAATTTGGTCCAAAGGCTTCTCTGGTCTATGTCAATTTGATCAACTTAGGAATTTTTCTTTGGGAAATCCTATTTTTGCATGAAAATAATTATATAAATAAATTAAATTTTTGAAAAATCATATTTTCTCCTCTGATGTCTTAATTGACCCATGAATGAGGTAGGATAAAAATTTTAAAGTCATTTGAATTGAATTTGACAAATTATGAAGTGTTAGAGTCTTAGGGGCAAATGTGTAATTTTGGAAAATTAGCATTAATTAACGTTTAGGTTTAATTTAAGGAGGGAAATGGGTAACCTCTGATCTTAATTTGGATGTTTGAAACACAAGGGGCTAATTGGTATAAACCAACCTCACTTTCTTAATTGAAAAAGATAAGTTAATAAATTTATAAATTATTAAAATTTGGAAGTTTATTAAAATAAAATGATCCCAGGACTTAGGGGTATGACTTTTGAAGTCAATAATTAATCAATTTAATACCCCTATTTGACTTTCAAATAAAATTCAAATCATGAATCATGACCACCTAAAGCTTAATCTTTTCAAAACTAATTAAGACACTCACCTAGGTCTTAAGGGCATAGTAGGGACTTAGGCTAAATCAAGTTTCATTTAAATAAGGATTAGAAAAATAAATATCATTTAAAATTAAAACATCTTTCAAACATTACAAGCCCAATTAGGTTTAAAATGTGGTTAAGCGTTCCAATAACACTAACTTGCCTCTTTAAGGGTCTTCACCCACATAATTCTTAAATTGAATCACAAGTGATAATTACCCCATCCTTAAGGATAATTGAGACATCAGTGTTCATTGAGCATTAAGGGTATTTACAGGATGTATTATTAAGCAACATAATAAGTTTAAAAGAACTCGGGATTTTCCACTAGGCAACGAGAAAGTAGCACGGACCTGCTTCTTTCTCTAGATCTATTGGATACCTCAGAGATCTACTAAAATTAATATATTTTGCTTTGTAAGATCATCCTTAATTGTTCAAATAGGGAACCACCAAGATATGACCTAGGGCTAGGTAGGTCATCAAAATTTTACTTCCCTGTTTCATATAAGCTGCCTTAACATGCCTTTTTAGTTTTAGGTGGTAGAATGAGAAGACTCGCTAAGTATGCTTCTACAGTTTTCAACATTGTCTTTCTTGTACTTTCATACTGTACTTTTATACCTACAAATTCGCATGCTAAACAATGACGCCATCCTGCTTGAAAACTAAAATTATTAGGATAGTCACAAAACCAAAACCAAAACCAAAACAAAAACTTAAACTAAAATCAACCAAGATAAAATTCACCCCCACAACAATTCAAAATATAAAACAACTCAAAACTTAATTACAAACATCACACAAAACTACAACTTCAACTAAATTAAGACGTCTCTATCGGATGATCGGGAATTCCTCA
>NW_018165231.1:100089-100351 GCF_001263595.1 Phalaenopsis equestris
AAACCTTGACATCCCCTAGTTCTTCTTTCTTTGGACTATACAACAAAATATTCCAAATTTGAACCAATCCCCTTTCACACCTCTACGTCTGATCTCATTGAAGAGTCCTACCCTTTAAAATTTCTTGAAGATAATGTTTTCTGATTTTTATCGAGAGTCTTCTTAGGTGACTTCAGTCATTTAAGTTGTAATTAACTATAGGGGTTTGCCCTTATAGGAAGCATGTCCAAACCCAACTTAATATAAACCCTATTTAATTATT
>NW_018165231.1:100399-115037 GCF_001263595.1 Phalaenopsis equestris
GCGCCGATAGCTTCGGGCGACTCCGCTAGGCACAAGCTTTTCTATCCATATAATTCAAGAAATATTATTTTCACACATCGGTAATGTGTCCATGTCCCTCTTGGACCAAATTACCCTTCTTCTATTAGCATACTTTACCCATTTCTGTCTTGGGAAGGTACGGTCTACTCTTTATACTTCAGGACCAGCTGTTCAACCATCTTTGAACAGAGGTGTTCAGAAGGCCATTAAGGACTCTTTAAATTTTCATGTGGCGGGACCCCTAAGAGGTGTGTCGGTGGACTAGTTCCACCTGGGCATTTTCTACCACGAAATAGGTCCCGCACTGGGTCCTAAAAGACTTCACCTCTCCCTTCCAAACTTGATTTGCTATTCTGCAAATTAAACCAAATCATGTTGTGCTGCGCGCACTTTGAGATTTTCTTACATCTATTAAATTTTAAATAAGATTTTAAAATACCCATAAAATTTTAAAATACCCATAAATTAAGACCCGACCGGTCTAAAGATCAACATCTACTTTCAATGCTTGCACTAAAAAATTACGAGGTTTTTGGCCATATAGCTAACCCCAGAAGCCATCTGTAGAATTCAACCTGAACTGCCTTCAATACTTCCCTTCCTACAAGAAGTCTAAAACTACTGCCGTCACGACACCCGCCAAACCTACTAGCCCCACTGCTGCTAAGGGGAAAGAAGTGATGATTATTGAGGATCTGATTGAGGGATTAACAGTCCCACCACCCGTATTTGAAATCAAATCAAGTTTGAATACTGTACCGCTAACCCGAACTCAAAGGAGGAACCATAACAGAAAAGTCCACGGGGCCATTAAAGCCCAGGCTCCCAAGGAGACACCTGTTGAGGAGGAGCCTCATCAAGCTGAAGAAGTGTTACTAAAAATTTATCCACTCCTGCGAGGAAGTAGATTCCATCCTCTGATGGATACCAAGGGATATTGGAGTATTCAAAGGATCACTGCCGCATTACCGTCACTTCATGGACACGGTGAGGAGAGGAAGAAGTTCACTCCTATCACTCGAGTTAGTGTAGTTTTCAAAAGGCTTGCTACCAAACAAGGATGTTTGGTTAGCGAGTTACTTAAAAGAGTGGGAGATGCAATTTCTCCTTGCTCTCATCGCATGAAGAAGAAAATTTTGAGGGGCGTCAAATCCGCCAGACAGTCCCACAAGGCAGCTGGAGTGCCACCTACCCGCATCCCCGTTTGGTTTTGTTTAGGGAACAGAGTTGATACCGCAGTGATTACTACTGATTATACTGCCACCAGGACCGCGGGCCGTCGACCGGTTAAGTCAAGACTGAGTCCGAAGATCTTACTCGTCACCCATTATGGAGACATTCCTACAATTCCAAAGACAAAGACAAGATGATTACCTGTCACTATAGCCTGTCTACACCATGAGGAGCATACTGTCCCTCAATATACCGATGTTTCTACTAAGATGCTTCGTTCTGAGTCATCATTGTCACAAAAGGAAAAAGTATGGCTACCCAAGGTCGCTGCACTGATACAGTCCAGTGAGTCTGCAGGACAGGAAGTGAAACCAGTGTCTGTAATATATGACGTTGTCGCGACAATAGCCAGCAAGATGGAGGATCAAATAGAGGATGTTCATCATGGTCCTCCAGATCTTAAAGCGATCAAGAAATCGATAATTGAGGAGAAATTTGAGAAACTCAGGATTGAGATTTTCGATTTAGCTTGAGAACACGGAGTTTCCGTCAATAGCAAAAATGAAATTTTTCATTACAATGATTACTTGGAGGAGGATTTCATGAATGTCCATGTGATCGAAACTAGAGCCACCACATCTGTACGCGAGGCTCAACCTCACACCGAAGAGAATGCCATAGATGAGCTGCGTAGGGCCGTCCTCTTAAGGAATGAGCAAGTTAATCTACTGAAGAAAATAATAGAAGAGATGACTGCAGCTATGATCAACACGATTCAAGGGTAATCACAAGCACCGCAATTGGCTTCTCTAGAGATTAATTAGCCATAAATCATGCACATCATAGATGAAAGAAGAGAAGCTACTTTAGCAAACAAACATGAGCAACCGAAGAAAGATTCTCCATCAAGTGCCATGCCAGAAAATGAGTTCAAGCAAATGGTTGAACAAGTGCGAGATGCCTTAGCCCAATCGAAGGGCGGTGCATCAATTTTGAAGGGTAGGCCTTACCCGGAGGAGTTTGATGCCGTGCCTTTCCCCAAGGGTTTTGTGGCCCCAAACTTCAAGATATTCGATGGGATTGGAAATCCCAAGCAGCATATAGCACATTTCCGAGCCAGCTATGGCAACACCAGAAAAAATGAAGCTCTACTCTGCCTGCAATTCGTCAGCAGCTTGTCAGGAATTGCTTTCGACTGGTACGCTGACTTGCCCGACGGGTTAGTTAAAACATTTTCTGAATTAGAGCTGTTATTTGTGAAAAGATTTACCAGGGCACAACACCATGTGTCTATTGGAGAGCTCATGATGGAAAAGCAAAACCTTTGTCGACTACATTTTGAGGTGGAGAAACCTTAGCATGAAATGCGAACCCCCGCTACACGAACATAGCTACACGAACATCATGCAATTAAAATTCTACGCAAGAGCATTCATGGACCCGTGGCTTTCATGCTTAAGGGACTCACCATCAAGTCCTTTGAGAAGCTACTCAGTAAAGCTAGCAGCCTTCAAGAAGAAATAAAGCACATTGAGCCACATGAAAAGGCTAAGGTGGCTAAAGTGTTCGAGAAGAGATCAGGAGTAGTAGCAACCGTCGACAAAGGAAAGCAGTCGATAAAAATATATACAGAAGAGCATCGCCAATCTTCATCATAGTACTCTCAGAAACAGAATAGTCAATCCAACCAGCGGCCACCTCAAGAGGGAACACCTCAAACAGGGGATAAAAAAATATCCCTGTCGGAGTGACAGAAAATTGTCTATTCTTTCAAGGATGAAGTTGTACCTAAAATATTCAAGAGTCTGATGAAGAAGCCAGAATTAAAACTACCAGATCCAAAGAAGCCCAAAGAGGTGGATAAGAAGAATGAACCAAATTATTGCCCATACCATCGGTTGCTCGAGCACACTATAGAAAAATGCTTCATTATTAAAGACTGGTTCAAGAGAAACATCAAGGCAGAGAACATAACAATCTGAAAAGGAGTATTTGAGAGAACCTAAAAAAGGTTCCATTAACATGATTTCGACTGAGCCAATCTCCCCAATTGATCCGTATGTCGGAATTGATAGTTGGAGTACAACTTGGGATGAACTCAAGAGGGTCCTTAATCAAATTCAGGATTCATCAAAACAAACTTCAATGAATACCAAAGAAGGATGGAATGAGGTTTGGAGCAGATCATCCAAGAAAATACTGAACAAGATCCAGTCTGCATCAAAACAAGCCTCCATTCAGAGTCTGCAACATACCAAGCACGAGATGAAGGTTTTGTTTGGAGATCCGTCATCGTCAAGGACAAAGAAGAAGAAAAAAAAAATCACTATAAAGATTGATAGCACGGGGGGTAGGATAGGGGTTGCCTATACTAGATTGGTTGTCTCGGATTCAGGGAAGAAAATTTTCAAACCCTTGACTTTTTATGATTGTCTTTTTGTCCCTCTAGGATCTTATGAATATAATGATTGTGATTTTGGCTACATTTTAACTATTTCTGGTGATAACGTAATTGATTGTGATCGATCCAACTTTGATATCAATCCCCAAAATAATCCTCAAATCGTACTCGAGTCGGATCAACTTGTTGTCAAGTCCAAAGAAGAAGAAAAGACACCGGAACGACAACACCGCTTACGACAACACCGATAACGAGGAGACAATTCTTGAGCATCATGGTACACCACTTGCCATCAAATTAGATCTTTCCGATGAAGAAGAAAAGACACCGGAAGATTCAACAATGATATCTCAAGAAGAAATCGCAAAAGTTAACTTAAGGAGCAGAAAAGTGTTACCACCAAGAACAACTCTATAAGACAAAGGAAAACAGATAATGACTCAAGAAGAGATACCCCCACCTCCACTAGTTTAAGAACCACTAAATCAAGATAAAATCGGAGGATCATACAAAGTAGAATACAATGTGCTAGCTCATCTTAGGAAGTTGCCGGCCTGATTAAGCATCTACGACACTTTGATCCTGTCAAAGGAAATGAGAGAGTCTCTGGTTACAGCTTTGCTTGATCCAAAAATTTGCTTAGCTCAGTTGGTTAGAACATCCTCAGATGAATTTTTCTCATTGAGAGAACAGCCAGGGGTAACCTTCACAGACGAAGACTTGTTGCTCGGTACCGCCGACCACAACCTCGTCAACATCGATAGATTTTTGTTATCCAGAGTTTTAGTGGATCTTGGAGCATCTCTTAATTTGATGAGCCTACAAACATTGGCCAGTTTGGATATTAAAGCTCCAGAGCTTACGGCCGATAAAATGATGTTAAGAGGATTTAAACAGAAGGGGGAAAGAGCAGAGCCCTTGAATCAATCACATTACTTATGAAGGTTAGGGAACTCGTGACGACCGCTAAATGTCATATCATTGACGCCGAGACCTCTTTTAACGCTCTATTATGTCGATCATGGATTCATGAGCACAATATGGTTCCATCATCTCTACACCAATGCATCAAATATCACAAAGATGGTCAAGAAAATTGCATCAAGGGCATGAAGTTGGTATCCATAAAGATGCTGCCTACTACGCGCCTCCAAAAAAAACTATCTTCTCTCGTGAAGTTATCAGAAACAAAGATGAAGATTTATAAGAATAGATTAATATCAAAAAGGAGGCCATTCAACTCCGCTTCAGCAATCTTCCACAACTCCTTTACAACGAGATGGTGAAAGGCCTTTTAGTTGGCGCACCCGAGGTCGAGGCTAGGGGCGTGGATGAGGAAGAATCAATTTAATTGTTGAACGGACTAGGCCTACTATCAACATTGGTAATGAAGACAGTTCTGAAGACGATATAATGATGACAAGAAGAAAGAGACCTCATTACGAGACATCCCTAGAAGATACAGAAAAGAATGAGTATGAAACAATGTATGATCGGATAAACCACTACATGAATACTATGACCCTTACTCCGATTCTCCTTCAAAAGGTCAAGAGTTTAGAGGTCAAGGAAGTCCGTACTGTTGGTACAAAGTTGATCAAATTTTACCGTGCTTCTACCTCTGATGAGCTTGAAAAACATGTAAATTTGGATGATAATCCTAATGAATTAATGGAATTACCTTTTGGTTACTTCTCCCCTTGTGTTCAAAAGGTAATTCAACAAATACACTTACCAAAACAAATGCAAGAGATAAATTTTAACTTTTTGAAAAATTATGGAATGTTAAAAGTAGAACTCTCAAAAGATGGTCTCAGAATTGGTACACTCGACCAGTCGATGATTCTGAATTTTGCATGGTTTTTAGTGATGAGTTAGAAGAGGATTGCCTCGATGTAGAGGAAGACTCTACTGATCAACCAATAGAAGATGCTCCACAAAAATTTAAGGGGGAAATTAAATCTACTATTGATGAATTAAAAGATATTAACCTCGGGACTGAAGAACGACCCCGGCCTACATTTATAAGTTCTCTACTTAATGATGAAGAATCTGCAAAATTGATCAAATTATTAACGGAATTCAAAGATTGCTTTGCATGGAGCTACGACGAAATGTCAGGACTGTCAGCAGAGGTTGCAGTCCACAAACTTGGGGTGGACAAGAATATAACCTCAGTATCAGTAAACAGTAAAATAAGCTTGAAGGAGAATGCGCCTCGAGATAAAACAACAAGTTATCACCGAAGTGAAGAAATTGATAGACGCCAACTTTGTTAAAAAAGAGAAATACCCTACATGATTGGCTAATATTGTACATGTTAAGAAGAAAAATGGACAAATCCGTGTTTGTGTAGACTTCAGGATTTGAACAAGGCATGTCCAAAAGAAGAGTATCTAATATCAATATAAGAAATGATGGTAGACATCGCTTCTACACATGAAATCTTCTCTTTTATGGACGGAACGTCGGGATACAACAAAAATAAGATGGCTCTCGGGCACTTACAGCCTCAAGAACATTGATTGGAGTTTTCTGCTACACGGTGATGTCGTTGGGTTTAAAGAACGCCGGAGCAACATATCAACATGCAATGACGAAGATTTTTGACGACCTCATTCACAACCAAGTAGAATGCTATGTTGATGATTTGGTCATCAAAAGTAAACGGAAGATAGTCCATTTATATGATTTGAGGATCGTGTTTGAATGGTTACGGCGATATGACCTTAAAATGAATCCCTTAAAGTGCACCTTTGGTGTTACCTCTGGGAATCCGAGAATCGAGATCGACCTAGATAAAATTGAAGCTATCTTGGAAATGCCTCCTCCTAAAACTTTGAAATAATTACGTTCTTTCCAAGAGAAGTTGGCATATCTGAGACACTTTATTTCTAATCTCTCAGGTAGGTGTTAGCCTTTCTCTACATTAATTAAAAAGGACGCCAAATTTATTTAGGAAGAGAAATGCCAGCGGGCTTTCGAGGATGTTAAATAAGGCCTTTAAGGACTTCAAACAATATTTAATTACACCTCCTGTCTTAGCAGCCCCTATCCCAGGGAAACCATTGAAACTTCATATCGCGGCTTTAGATGACTCTCTTGGAGCCTTCTTAGCCCAAGTTAATGAGGAGGGTAAGGAAAATGCACTCTACTACTTGAGTCATCGCCTAATACCGACGGAGATAAGGAATCCACCTATTGAGAAGCATTATCTGGCATTAATTTTTGTTGCTCAAAAGCATAGACATTACATGCTTTCTCATAAGATTACCCTAATCTAGAAAGTTAATCCATTGCAATATTTGATGACTCGACCAACACTCTATGGACGTCTAGCAAGATGGTCAATGATCTTATTACAATTTGATATAACTTTTGTTCCCCTTCGTGCTATCAAGGGACAGATACTAGCAAACTTTCTCGCTGCACACCCACTGCCAGTTGGGCAAATACTACAAATGGAATTCTCCAACAAGCAATGCTGGGAGATGTACTTCAATGGCGCTTCGTCAGCCAAAAAAGATAAGGGATCAGGCACAGTTATACCAGGCAAAGGGCAGAGCACAATAAATATGTACCTCGTTTCTGCTTCTCCTTCTTTAGTCTAGATAAGTGTATGATGAGGTTCTCATACCACTTGATAGAGCCATGCACCAACAATGAAGTAGAATATGAAGCCTTGATCACCGGGTTGGGAATGGTAATCTCAATGGATATAACAAACATTGTCATTTTTTTCAAATCCCAACTCGCCATTCAGCAAGTCGCCGGACATTACAGAATTTTGAAACCAAGATTAACAGAATACTATCAGTACACGATGAAGCTCATGGAGCAGATTCCTGATGTAACTTTCTACCAAATTCCTAGGGGAGATAATGCCCATGCTGACACTTTAGCAAAACTCGCTAAGTAAATGGCGTGTGCCCCAAAGGATTCCATTGAAGTTACAGTGCAAGAAAGATGAGTCTTGTCTCAGATCGACTTCAAAACTCTACACAAGCTTGAAAAAGAAGAAACAATAAATACAGTTGCTGACATCAACGAAGATTGGCGCAAGCCATTAATAAAATATTTGCATACTGGAAAGCTGGCAAAAGACAAGTCTGAGGTGCACCACATCACAAGAAGGGCTATGTCTTATGCCCTGATGGGAAATGTTCTCTACAGAAGATCATTTGACCAGATGTGGCTATGGTGTTTGAGCAGAGCTGAAGCACAGAATATTGTCAAAGAGTTACATGTCAGATTGTGTGGTGCTCACCAGTCAGGGCCAAAAATGAAAATGAAGATCAAAAGACTCTGGTATTATTGGCCAGCACTGATGTTGGATTGCATGGATACAGCGAGAAGATGTCACCAATGCCAAGTGCAAGGGGTGGTCTTACACCAGCCTCCGAATGTGCTACACCCAACTGTTGCCTCGTGTTGCCTTGTGGCCATTCGAGTATTGTGGCACGGACATAATAAACTTGATAGACCCTCCATCTTCCAGAGGACACAAGTTTATACTTGCCGCTATAGATTACTTCTCCAAATGAGCAGAGGCAGTAATGTTACGTGAGGTTACGACAACATAGCACGTCCTTCAATGACATAGCACGTCCTTCAATTTTTTAAAAGCCAAATCGTCTACTGTTTCGGAGTACTGCGAAGAATAATTTTTGACAATGGGAAAGCTTTCAGAAGTACAAAGATCAACAATTTCTTCAAAAAATTTGGAATAGATTGGAGATACTCCATGATTTATTATCCTAGAGCAAATGGTCTGACAGAGGCTTTCAACAAAATACTGGTACAGATTTTAAAGAAAATACCGGATGAAAACAAAAGGGATTGGCACAACAAGTTGTTAGAAGTTTTGTGGGCCTACCGGACAACGTTCAGAATTGCCACTAAGTGTACACCTTATATGCTCGTGTATGGGTACGAGGTCGCGCTACCGCTAGAAATCCAGACACCATCTCTCAGAGTCGTTGTTGCCAACCAACTCATAACGAAAGAAAGTGTAAAACTCAGACTTGAAGAACTGGAGAGTCTCGAGGAAAAATGAATAGAAGTACAACAACATTTGGAGCTTTACCAGGCAAAGATGGTACAATCTCATGACAAATTGGCCCGCCCAAGGACACTTAAAGTTGGTGACCTCGTACCTGTGCTCAAAAGGCCTGTTCTTGCACGCCACAAAATAAGTGGGAAATTCAAGCCAACTTGGGAGGGACCATTTGATGTTGAAAAGGTCTACACAGGAGGAGCCTACCAGTTAGTGTACTTCCAGGGCGAAAGACCCAGGTTACCAATAAACGGACCATATTTGAAAACATATTACTCAACCTGACGCTGCTTGCCTCTGTTTGCTTTGAAACTTTGAAAATTTGATTGTTTTAGGGTTATCAATGTGGCCAAATGTCTATAAACGGGTCCAAATTTTGTAATTAACCTCAATATAAAAAAAATTTTGACAAAGAAATTTTAAACTTTAAATTTTCTTCTTTCCACTTTTGAGTATAATGTTCCACTAAATTAAACAAGACTCATACATAAAATAAACAATTCATTTCACCAAAATAAACTAAAATTTAGTTTAATAAATACTTTGTTTTGTTCTTGTTCATGACAAGTTTCGGCTCACTAATGTTTTTCTTGTCGTCTGCAAAAAAAATGTCGGGACAGAGGCTGATCTTTGCTTTCCAGGATGGTTGGAGCCTCGCACTAAATGAGGAGATGGCGAGGAGATGACACCGCAGGGCGACACCATTGACTTCAGCATGGATTTTAACCAGGTTGACATGAACTACGAAGGTCCTCTCATGGACGTAGTCAGCTGCAAAGAGAAAGAGGGACTTCCTTCACTACTGAGAGTGATGCAAAGGCAAGAACGTGATAACAGAGCAAGATCCGATGGAAGGGCCCAACCGTCTGCCCTCCATGGTAGCTACACCAGCTGGAGGCTTAACAGCGGCCAATAAAAAATGATTGCCAAGTACTTCATTTAGCAGGATGCAACGCAGGAACGCTAGCCTCAAGAAGCAGAGAGCTTTTCTATGACAAGAACGTAGACGTCAAAGAGAAACAAACAACTTGCTCACCCCTATTCCTGAGGGGCAAATTTAAGATCTAGACCTAAAAGAAATCTCTGCTAGTCTACCCACCACGGATGAAGAACCAGGGTTTTTGACAGAGTCAGACATACTTTCAGTTTCAGATGTTTTGTGGAAGGGTTGTTCGACGTGCAACATTGAAATATCGGCCGGAACATCAGCCACGAGTGCGTTTTTAGAATGCCTTGATTGCAATGTTCTACATTTACAACATTTCAGTACATTCGAACAGTACACCTCAAGAATTAATGGATCTCAGACTTTAGATTTTATGATGGATGAACCATATGTCCCATTGGGGATGGAGGCAGTTTGTATCGTGGAGCCTAGGGTCGTACATCCCGCTATATGTCGAGTCTCATGCTCTAGATTAACCGATGCTAGTTTGGGTTCCTGCCAATGCTCGAAGGGATGAACGCTCGCGACAGCTGCCAACCCCTGGTATGATAGAGTACTACAAGATAAGTAAATTAAATAAAAGAGAATTTGAGTTTTATGAAGAATTTCAGGGAAAGTTCATCAATATACGGGAAGGCCTGGAGCTGTATACCAGGGTTTTTTTAGAAAGTGATGAAAGAAGCATTCTGGACTGTATCTTTAATTTAAGAGATAGAGGCCGAGCGGGCCTTCTCATGGAAGGACATATTCCGAGCTAAAGAAATAGATGAGAGGAAAGGGAAGAATCACCATCCAGTGCGACTGTTGTTATAACTTCACAAATGACAGAAAATGACAGACAGGAGACAGGAGAATCCGCCTAGGATCCTCAAATATGATCAAGTAGATCTGCTACTGTCAATGATAAAGTGGATGATTAAAAGAATTGTCAAATGAAATATTCTACCTGTTACTTGCATTCCCAATAGTTGCATTATCAATATCTATGAAGAGGGTGATTGCACTCCCCCACACATTGATCATCATGATTTTGTGAGACCCTTCTGCACGGTCTCATTTCTGAGCAAAAGTAATATTTTATTTGGGATAGAAATCAATATCGTCGGCCCTGGTGAGTTCAGAGGTGCTGTGAAGATTCCTCTACCAGTCGGTTCAGTACTCATTCTTAAAGGCAACGGTGCAGATGTTGCCAAACATTGCATTCCAGGGGTACAACACAGTAGGGTGTCTGTGACTTTCAGCAGGGTGGATGACAGCAAAATGCCATATGGACAGACCCAAAACTAGAAGAGCTACTGTCGTACGAGTTATGAGAGGGTTGTACCTCTAAGTACATGCGAAGGGAACTCTTATTTTAGAGTATGGCTTTGAAGGTCTGCTCGATCAGGAGCTCGTCGTACCTGATACAGATGATCAGAGGGTTCACTTTCTTTTTTTATTTAGCAACATGATATGTATTTGATATACTCAGCCTACAATGTATTCATGGAATGAGATGTTCTAGATGTTTTTCGACATGGACTCTATATTGTACCTCTTTAGGCGTTAGCCTATGTTTGATCTGTGAGATCTTTTTATTGAAGCAGATTAATGAAAGTTTTTCTCAGGAATGTGCCTTTTTGTCAGTTGCCTTCTTGTGCGATGGATGAAAGCCACGAACCACACGTTGGTTTAGAATTTTAATGAACAAAGAATGAAACAACAAATCTTTGACAATAAATAAAATTTAAATGATCATAAATAAATAAACAACGAAATAAATTTCTTTTAAAAATCAACCAATTAAAATTAAAACTTTAAAGACATATTTTGAAAAATTAAATGTGATAAAAATCTATTGAGTGGATTCTCTCATTTTCAGAGTTTCTTACTTTTTGTGCGCACAACACAACCATTTTTATCTGCATTAACTCTCTTTACATCCCCGTGGAGTTTTGCATTCTGCAAAAAACCCCATAAAGCTCTAAAAATCTTCTTCAACAAAATCAACATTTCCACATGACACACTTCTGCAAATTCAACACCACAAGCTCTTTGTAAATTTCAATTCTCATTTTTGAATCAGTACCTAAATTCCGATTCTCACCTTTTGAGGTCGATACCTAATTTTCGACTCTCTTCTAGGAATTGATACCTAAATTTCAATTCTCATTTTCAAATCAGTACCTAAATTCTGGTTCTCACCTTTCGAGGTCGATACCTAAATTTTGACTCTCTTCTCGGAATTGTTACCTAAATCTCAATTCTCATTTTGTTGAATCAGTACCTAAATTCTGGTTCTCACCTTTCGAGGTCGATGCTTAAATTTTGACTCTCTTCTAGGAATTGATACCTAAAATTCAACTCTCACATTTTCAAATCAGTACCTAAATTCTGATTCTCACCTTTCGAGGTAGATACCTAAATTTTGACTCTCTTCTCAGAATTGATACCTAAATTTTAATTATCATTTTTTTGAAACAGTACCTAAATTTTGGTTCTCACCTTTCGAGATCGATACCTAAATTTTGACTCTCTTCTCAGAATTGATACCTAAATTTCCATTCTCATTTTTGAATCCCAATCTAAATTCTGATTCTCACCTTTCAAGGTCGACACCTAAATTTCGACTCTCTTCTCTGAATTGATACCTAAATTTTAATTCTCATTTTTTTGAATCAATACCTAAATTTTGGTTCTCACCTTTCGAGGTCGATACCTAAATTTTGACTCTCTTCTCGGAATTGAAACCTAAATTTCAATTCTCCTCTTTGAATCAGTACCCAGTGCCTAAATTGTGGTTCTCACCTTTCGAGGTCGATAACTAAATTTCGACTCTCTTCTCAGAATTGTTACCTAAATTTCAATTCTCATTTTCGAATCAGTACCTAAATTCTGATTCTCACCTTTTGAGGTCGTTACTTAAATTTCAAATCTGTCCTTGAGATTAATACCTAAATTTCAATTCTCACATTTTCGAGTCAGTACCTAAATTCTGGTTCTCACCTTTCGAGGTCGATACCTAAATTTCAATTCTCACATTTTTGAGTCAGTTCCTAAATTATGATTCTCATCTTTTGAGGTCGATACCTAAATTTTGATTCTCTTCCTGAGATTGATACCTAAATTTTAAATCTCATTTTTGGATCAGTACCTAAATTTTGATTCTCATCTTTTGAAGTCGGTACCTAAATTCCGACCCTTCCTTTCTTTTCAGAATTGATACTTAAATTTCAATTCTCACATCGGGGTCAGCACTTGCGTATTGATTCCCATCCTCTGCAAGTCTCTAAAATTTCATAACTCAAAATCCACTCTCCAATCCTCAGTGAGCCCTTACTTCTTGACTTGATCAAATATGCGCCTACTAGTATCCCCGACAGAAATAAAAAAAAAACACACACACAACTCTACACAAGCCTCCGGGTCTGTTGACTTACGAGTTTATATTGGTTTTTGTTGATCTTGTCGGTCAATGCCAATATGCGCGGTGTGCTTGTCCAGCACACCACACTTATTGGGGGTCCATTTGTTGTGGGTCCATTGTAGACCTCACTTTTGGTTGAGGTTTAGTTTTCCCTCTTTAGTAGCCTATGGTATAGCCATAGGACTTTCCTATTGACTGCTAGACAAGGAACCCTCACCATTAGAAATTTCAAACATAAAAAAATTGGGGTCATTATGGGGGAACTCAAGATGAGTCACCCTTAGTACTCTTGGACCTTAAGGTTGACCCTGGGTGTTGGTCTAGGGCTAAGGCACTTGTTTGCACTCACAATCACTCATTACCCCAAACTCAAAACTTCTAGGCTTTGGTCCCTTGATACTTTTGGGAGACTCCTGTAGGTGGTTCCCTAAACCCATTAGCCGTAGGCTAGGGTTTGGCTAAGACCACTACATAGAGGACCGAAAATGGGATTTCTATTGGTCTATGACTTATTTATGGTGGTTTACAATCCAACTCTATCAAGATACCCAACCTACCCTATTGCCCCCAAATTCCCCAAACTACCCAAATTGTCCAAAATCTCCAAATTGGCCAAATTACCAAAATACCCCTTTTGGGCCCAAAATTTCAAAAATTTTAAAAAATCATAAAAATACCCAAAACCTCCCAAATATTTCCAATTTAATTTTCCTCAACTATCACATGACCCAATTTGGCCATTTTGACCATCTTTAATCACATCTTTGATCAAAACCCCTAAATTTCCCGTTGAAGGCCCAAATTTCCCTAAATTCAACTCAAATGTCCATCAATTTGATCTCAATTGATTTCAATTTAAATCCTAAACTCATATTCACTTTTGATATGACCAACGAAGACCAAATCCAATCCAAATTAATCCATGATATGGGCTCAATTTTAGCATAATTTAAACCCCCAATTTTGGTCACATGACCTAATCTCACAAAATTGAACCCATAGCTTAGTCAATTGGCCCCAATTAATGTTGCATAATTTTTATAACATTCTTACACATCAAAATTAACCATCAGTTGGCCTTGGTGAAGCCTCAAATCCATTTGATTTTGGGCTAGATCCAAAATTCCCAAATTTAGCCCCAAATTGGCTAAGT
The DNA here is from genome assembly GCF_001263595.1 of Phalaenopsis equestris. Taxonomy (NCBI): domain Eukaryota; kingdom Viridiplantae; phylum Streptophyta; class Magnoliopsida; order Asparagales; family Orchidaceae; genus Phalaenopsis; species Phalaenopsis equestris. The sequence goes on from NW_018165231.1 coordinate 114,556, forward strand.
CCCCAAATTTCACCCAATTGATTGCCTTAACCACCAAATTGGCATCCAATTCATGTTGAAAACTCTTCAAGGGGTCCCTATTGACCATTTACAATAATCAATTTGAAATTAGCCCAAGGCTATTCCAAGCTAGGCCCAAGCCTAGCCCAACATAACCAAACTGATTAAAATTCAAAATTCCCTCAAATTGGCCCATCAATTGAACTCAAAATCACTTCAACCCTTTTCAAAACCACTTCCACCCTTCATCAAAGTTGTTCATTATGATCATATATACCAAATGCAACATTTATTTGGGCCAATTGACTTGGATAGCCTAGAACAAACCCAAGACTTGCTCATTTGCAACCACTTGGACCCATGCACTAAATGTGTCCCAACCACCCTAAAGCAACCAAATTAACTCCACCTCAGCCATTAGTAGACCCCTAAGACTGAGCCAAAACCCATCTAACCACCTAAACTAAGCCATGGACCAAATT
>NW_018165231.1:115061-116416 GCF_001263595.1 Phalaenopsis equestris
AAGGGATCTTATTTCCAAAAATGCACAGTGCTAAGATATCTTTGCCAAATCAAAACACATTTTCTTTAAATTATTGTGATAGATTCCTCTGGATGCCCTGGGCACCTAGCCACCTCCCCCTGGCTGGCTGGGTAGCCTAGTAGCTGAAAAATGGCCAAACCGAGAGCCACCCCCATGGAGCTTCACCGATACCTAACCTAGAGGCCAGCTCAGCCAAATTGAATTGTAGAGCTCCTCTGTCGTTCACCTAAGCACCACATAACACCACCTAATTGGCCATGACAGCCACGATAACACCATTTTTATAAAAGGCCACCTCCATCGCCATTGAACTAAGTGCTGAATACTTCTTAGAGAGACCTCTCCAAACAGACCAGAGAGCTTCCCTAAGATCCCCTCAGTGCATTCCAACTATTTTCCCTCACCAATTTCTACTACCGAAGTTCAATTTTGAGCTTGAAATCTTGCTGGAAACTAGGACAGAGCCCAATACACTTCTACTTTCCACCAATCTCAAATTAACTCTACCTACACCTTCAAAATAGTGAAAGAAGCCAAAGTGCCATAAATTCTCCCTTCCACAGAGCCTCTACCAAAGCTCTAGATCAATACCCAAATCTGGTTGTAATCAAATTTATACCTAGGCCTTACACCACACTGAGAGGCTTAATCCTTAACCTCCTTGGAGCCTAACGAACATGCCAAATCCCTCTGATTGAAGCTTTACTTCTCAGAGCAAAGGTATAAAACTTCTCTCCCTCCCGAGCCTATTTTGATTCTCCATTTGATTAGGCTTAATTTAATTGCATGATTATCATATAGATGTGTTTGCCTCACTTAAACAAGTCCATAGGATCAAATCCAAAGCAATTTGGTTGAGTCTAGGTTAAGATCTTAGGGTTTTTGTGTGGACGGTCATGGGATCATTCTATCAGTGACGATGAAGGGGAGTCGATTGATCAAGCGTGTATCGAACGGATAGCCAAGATGAAGCCGGATTGCGCTTCCTTACACAAATAGTGGGACGCGTGGCTACTGGCATGGATGGTGGCATCAAATGGGAGCGTGCCGCGTGGTACTTTGGAGCCGCTGTAGGTTGACGAGGCGCCGTGTGGATAAGTAGAAAAATAGGGAATAAAAAAATTTAGAAAATACATCATAACTTCAAAAATTCATATCTTGGTGTAGAAAAATCACAAAAATAAAATAAAAAATACCCTCTTGCTCAGTGAACAGAGCAGATGAATATTTTAAAATTAGAGGAGGTCTCTAGACAGAGGATCACATTTCCAAGTTTATGTGCATTATTTGCCTAAAATAATCATGGAAATTAGCATGTTGATTAGAAAATTCCA
>NW_018165231.1:116573-119923 GCF_001263595.1 Phalaenopsis equestris
AATTTCAAAATATTTTGAGTTCATTTGATAACTTAACTTGATTTTTAAAGATAAACATCATTTTTGGCATTTAAATGATTTTTAAAAAATCAAAATATAACTCAAAAAATTTATAAAAACTTATTTTTTGAGTTCTCTGTGGTTAGGGGTATTTTCTAAAAATAAGATGATTATTAAAATAAAAACATCATTTTTAGCTTATTTTAAATATTTAAAATAATTAAAAATCTATAAAAATAACAAAAAATAAAAACTCATTGAAATGTTCTAAATTGCTTCCTAATCACTTAGGAAAAATTATAATACTTTTCTTGGTTTTCTAAATAAAGATATTAAATTTCAAAGTTTAAAAAAAAGTTTTTAAAGGCTAAAAATGAGTTTTTACTAAAATAATTCCAATAAATTTAATAAAATTAAGAAAAATATAAAATCTTCCTCTCTAAGTTCTCTGACCTCAGGGGGACTTTTCAAAAACACAAAACTTAATTTTCCCCATTTTGAAATATTTTATATTTAATAAATATCCCAGAACTTAAAATTAATATAATTCTAATAATATTTTTAAATTTAAAAAAATCATGAAATTTGGTCCAAATGCTTCTCTGGTCTAGGTCTACCTCCAATAAAAATTTCAAGGGATTAGGAGTCACCTTGGTTAAGTTAGGAATTTTTCTTTGGAAAATCCTATTTTTGAATGAAAATAATTATATAAATAAAATAAATTTTGAAAAATCACATTTTCTCCTTTGATGAGGTAGGATAAAAATTTCGAAATCCTTTGAATTGAATTTGACAAATTATGAAGTGTTAGAGCCTTAGGGGCAAATATGTAATTTTGGAAACTTAGCCTTAATTAACATTTAGGCTTAATTCATAAAGGAAAATGGGTAACCTCTCATCTTAATTAATTTATTTGATGTTTGAAATAAAATGGGTTAATTGGTATAAACAAACCTCACTTTCTTAATTGAAAAAGATAAGTTAATAAATTTCTAAATTATTAAAATATGCAAGCTTATTAAAATAAAATTAATCCACGACTTAGAGGTATGACTTTTGAAGTCAATAATTAATTAATTTAATACCCTCAAGTAAAATTCAAATCATGAATCATGACCACCAAAGCTTAACCTTTTCAAAACTAATTAAGACACTCACCTAGGTCTTAAGGACTTCGTAGTGACTTAGGCTAAATCAAGTTTCATTTAAATAAGGATTAGAAAAGTAAACATCATTTAAAATGAAAACATCTTTCAAACATTACAAGCCCAAATAGGGTTACAATTTGGTTAAGTGTTCTAACAACACTAACTTGCCTCTTTAAGGGTCTTCACCCACATAATTCTTAAATTGAATCACAAGTGATAATTACCCCACCCTAAGGGATAATTGAGACATCAGTATTCATTGAGCATTAGGGGTATTTACAGGATGAATTACTAAGAAACATAATAAGTTTAAAAGAACTTGGGATTTTCCACCGAGAAGCAAGAAAGTAGCACGGACCTTCTTCTTTCTCTAGATTTGTTGGATACCTCGGAGATCTACTAAACTTAATATATTTCGCATGATAAGATCATCCTTAATTGATCAAATAGGGACCCACCAAGATATGACCCAGGGTTAGGTAGGTCGTCAAAATTTTACTTCCCTGTTTTATATAAACTACCTTAACATGCCTTTTAGGTTTCAGGTGGTGGAACGAGAAGACTCGCCAGGTACGCTTTTATAGTTTTTAGCGTCGTCTTTCTTGTACTTTCATACTGTACTTTTATACCTGCAAATATGCATGCTAAACAATGATGTCGCCCTGCATAAAAACTAAAAATATCAGGATAACCACAAAACCAAAACCAAAACTAAAATCAACCAAAATAAAATTCACCGCGACAACATTCAAAATATAAAGCAACTAAAAATTTAATCACAAACATCACGCAAAACTACAACTTCAACTAAATTAAAACATCTCTATCGGATGATCGAGAATTCCTCGAAGGAGGTAACCTACGGTTGCTAACGAGGCTTCCCATGGTCTAAATGAAATTATGGAAGTCATTAAGTGTTGAGTTTAGTAAGTTCATTTTGACTAAGTGAATCCAATAGAAAATAGTGGTTCTGGAACGAGGGAACCGTAGGATCCTAACTGGTGTCGCTCTAATCAACTTTAACATGACCCCATAAAATTTAAAGAACTTCAACCATAAGACCACCTGATTTAACATTATAACTTAACACACTAGAAAACTCACTCATCGCAGCAACGAGCTTGGAGCTAGCATGGTGGGCAGCATGGTCATCTTCAACATCAAAACCTTTCTTCCCCAACTAAACCAATCTTCCTTAGATATAAGCAACAAAGCCATAGGACTTCAAGTTTGCTTGCTTATGCAACGTAAATCCTCACCTTATCTTTAGGTCTTTGTATAGACGTGCTATACAGTATAAGCCCTAACTCGTCTTAGGATTCTGAGGTTGTCGTCCTTCATGACCTAAACCCTCACATCCTCCAGGCTATCTGTGTGATCATTTCATATGAATGTAAGTCCAAACTAATAAATTTGGCAGGATGAAACACTTAAATTTTTTCTCCTCAAAACTGAAGCCAAACATTAGGATAGCTTGGGAAGTCACCGGGGTTCTCCTCTGGATCCATGACATCCCCTAGTTCTTCCTCCTTTGGACTCTACAAAAAATGTTCCAAATTTGAACTTTCACACCTCTACGTCTGATCTCATTGAAGAGTCCTACCCTTTGAAATTCCTTGAAGATAATATTTCCTAATTTTTATTGAGAGTCTTCTTAGGTGACTTCGGTCATTTAAGATGTAATTAACTATAGGGGCTTGCCCTTATAGGAAGCATGTCCAAACCCAGCTTAATATAAACCCTATTTAATTCTTTATATTAAATAGGGGAACTTGTCGGCAAATATAATGGTTTTGCAGACCAAACAAATTTCATATATTCCTTAATTTATTTGATCAAGTCTCATCCTCAAGTCTTGTGTTTGTCCTTCAGGAAAGATACAGAATTTGAGGTACAATGCTATTTCATTTAAAATATGAAAAATATGGGGTCAGTTTGATTTCATATTTTTTAAAACTAAATATATATATGTAAATTAAAACATCCTTCCGAAGCGGGCGACTGGATTTTGATTCCGGTGATCGACGGCTTCTTACGAGCAACTCTCAAACCAAAAATAGCACCGACTGATATCTAAGTGAATGTCATTTCAAGACTACTTATGAAAAAAAATTTGAAGAAAAAAATTTGGAACACGAGCAATAAGAGGAATTAGATCAATGTGAAGATCTTTTTAAGGAAGATTCAAACTATGTTTGAGAA
>NW_018165231.1:119966-120728 GCF_001263595.1 Phalaenopsis equestris
CTATTGAAAAACCTCCAGAACTTGAGTTGAGATTACGTCGTAATCATTTAAAATATGCTTTTTTAGGAGATTCCTCTACTTTACCTGTTATAATTTCCATAAAATTAATAATGAAAGAAGAAGAAAGGTTGGTGAAAATTCTGAAAAATTTTAAGAAAGTCTTTGGATGGACAATTGTTGATATTAAAGGAATCAGTCCTTCAATTTGTATGCACTAAATTCATATGGAAGAGAACTGCAAACCCAGGGCTGATCCACAAAGGTGATTGAATCCTGTTATGAAAGAAGTTATAAAGAAAGAATTTTTAAAGTGGTCAGATGGTAGAATTATCTACCCTATTTTACATAGTGCATGGGTTAGTCCAATCCACTGCGTTCCTAAGAAAGGAAGAGTAACTGTAATTGTAAATGAAAATTATGAGTTGATATCTACTAGACAAGTTACAGGGTGGAGAATATGCATTGATTATAGAAAATTAAATCTTGCCACTAGGAAAGATCATTTTCCATTACCCTTTCTAGATCAAATGTTGGATAGACTAGCTAGGCATAAATACTTTAGTTTTCTGGATGGATATACTAGCTATCACCAAATTCAAATATCTTTTGAGGATCAAGAGAAAACAATGTTTACCAATCCTTATGGTACTTTTGCTTTTTGAAGAATGCCCTTTGGTTTATTTAATGCCCCTGCTACATTTAAAATATGTATGATGGTAATTTTTTGTGATTTAATTGAAAAAGAGATTGAAGTATTCATGG
>NW_018165231.1:121477-126050 GCF_001263595.1 Phalaenopsis equestris
ATTTTTGGGATGACCCATTTTTATATAAATAAGGAAAGAATCTAATTATTTGAAAATGTGTACCATTAGAAGAAACTTATGAGATTATCCAAAAATATCATAATTCTGATTTTGGGGGACATTTTGTTGTTGATAAAACAACATACAAAATTTTTTAATCTGGATTTTATTGGCCTACAATTTTTAGAGATGTTAATGCCTATATCAACACTTGTGATAGATGTCAAAGAGTTGGCAATACTTCTATAAGAAATGAGATGCCCCTCAATTATATGCTAGAAGTTGAAATATTTGATGTTTGGGGATTAGATTTTATGGGACCATTTATACCATCTTTCAAAAATTTATAAATTTTGTTAGTAGTGGACTATGTATTCAAATGGATAGAAGCTTTTAATTTACCTCGATGTGATGCTCAAAGTGTTGCAAAATTTTTGAAAATGAATATATTTTGTAGGTTTGGGATGCCAAGAGTTATCATTACTGATGGGGGAAGTCATTTCAGAAATGCCATAAATCATAGGATTCCTATTGCTTATCATCCTCAAATAAGTGGTTTGGCTGAATTATCCAATCTAAAAATTAAAAGAATGATGGAAAAATCTGTGAATCCGACAAAAATGGATTGGACAGTCAAACTTTAATATGCTTTGTGGGTTTATAGGACTGCATATAGAATTCCTATAGGAATGTCCCCATATAGGCTATTAATAGTTGGGAAAGCTTGTCATTTACCAGTTGAACTTAAGCATAAAGCATATTGGGCTATTAAAAAAATTAATTACAATTTAAAATATGCTGGTGAGAAAATACTATTGCAATTAAATGAGCTTGAAGAAATTAGGAATGAATCTTATGATAGTGCTAAGATTTATAATAAAAAGATGAAGATATGGCATGATCGAAAGATTCTTACTAAAAATTTTCAACCAGGGCAACAAGTTTTGTTATATAATTCAAGGTTAAGATTATTTCTAAGTAAACTTAAGTCCAGGTGGATGGGCCCATTTATTGTGATTAAAGTCTATCCTTATGGAGCTGTGGATATTAATGATCCTAAATCTGAGAAAATCTTTAAATTGAATAGACTTAGACTAAAACCTTATTATATAGGGGATCAGTAGAAGTTTAATGATGGAATGATGTTGGGTCAACTAGATTAAGCACTAGCTACGTCGGGCTGACAAAGTAAAACCAAGTGCTTTGTGGGAGGCAACCCATAGTTATCAGTGTGTTTTTATTTTGATATATTTTTATTTTTATTGTTTTATGTGTGATTAAGAAAATTGGGGTAGTATTTTTGAGAGTATTATGTGTTAGTATTGATTTTAAGACTTAAATTAGTGATTTGGAAATGTTAAAATGAGAATTTGGACGTTAGATTGACTTGTGCAAAAATGTGCGCTGGCGCTTAAGCGCGAGAGTTTAAAAACATGTGCAAAATTAATATGCTAGAAGGAAAAACTACCTAGAAGTTTTCAAAAACATGTCTTGGCAGTTTTTAAACATGTCTAGGAGTTATTGGAAGAATTTAGGCCTATATATAGAAGGGTTTAGTGAAGGAATTTCACCTCATTTCATTTGTAGCCCAAAAGCCCAAAAGAGAGAGAGAGATTTTAAGATGAAGTCTTCATGGGAAATGGATTTGAAGAAGAAGGATGATACCATGAGGAAGAAATTCATTAGTCAAAGTGCACAAGAAATGTATAACGGTTTCTTAGCCGTTAGTATTAAAGGGAGATCAAAGAAGATCAACAAAATTAAAAATACCATGTCTGTATTGGAGACTAAGGCCTGAGAATTTCATGCACATCTGGAGCATATTGGATGGAAATTGAAAATGCAATTTAGCCAAACTAGTTATATAGAGGAAGCAGATAAGGAGATGTTTCTTAAACAAAAGTGGATTGAAGAAGATTGTATCAGAGCATGTCAACACTGTCCATTTTATCAACTTTATATTCCAATTGCTGCAGAAGAGACTAATGAAAGACCTGAGTTTGTCCCATCAAATGAAGAGTGGAATTAAGTTCTATGTTTGAGTTTATTTTTTTGGAGCCGTTGTGTTTACATGTTAGTGTTTGTTTTTTAGTGTTTATGACTTTTTATGAGTTTATAAATTGTGAATGTGTGAAGTGTTTATTACTTATGAAAATTTTCTCATCTGAGACTATTTGGAGTGAGAATTAAGTGTTAATTGTATTTGTACTTGCTTGTGAATTAATATAAGTTTATTTTTGTGAAAATTTTGTGTCATTTTTAGCCTCAAATTGAAATAGTTATTAAGGAGAATTTTGAGAGAGAGAGGAGTTATAGAAAGTTGGAAATAGTCAATTAAGTGTTGTGAGACCATTTAAGGGTGGTTTACTTAGGCAAATAGTGCATTTTACTTGAAATTTGAAGATTTTAAAAATGATGCACCAGAGCCTAAGCGCCACATATCACGCTTAAGCGCGAGCTAACCCGAGAGGCAGGCGCCTAAGCGCCACTTACCCGTGCTTAAGCGCTAGTTCACAAAAACCGGATTGCAAATGGTTAAAAGTGAAATTTTAGTCCAAAAATGCCATTTTTAACACCTCACATCGTCTTCTACCTCTCAAAATAGCAATTTTAAGGGCTAGGGCACACCATTAAGTGGAGATTTCATCGTGGACTAAAGAAAAATTTGCTAGATTCGGATTCCTTGAGGTAAGAGCTTTACTTCTATGCAAAAATTTTGGATTTTCACCATGCATTTTGAGTACATTTGGAAGAATTCAAAAATTCACTATTCATGGTGAAAAATGAGGAAAAATCTATAAAAATTGCTTGGGAAGTTTAGTTTAGTGATTTAAACTTGATTTTTAAAATTACTTTTGGAATTTATAATAGTTGTAGAATGGCACCAAGAATGAAGAGGAATAGAGGAAAAAACCCTTTTGATTCGAGCAAATTTGTTAGTTCGAAGGCTCAAGATCGATATAGTGACACTCTACAGTCACGAAAATTGACTCCGGAGTGATGTTTTAGAAGTTCAGGTGGAGACATGGAAGATTTAATTGTTCGTCGACAGTGGGAACAGATCTGTTGTTTCTCTGTTGTCGCAGTGATTTCTATTGTGAGGGAGTTCTATGAAAATCTCCTTGAAGCTGAAGACAATCAAGTTTTGGTTAGAGGAAAGTTGGTACCTTTTTTGTCAGAGGTAATCAACTTGTTTTACCATTTACCACCGGATACTTTATGTTTTCTTATAAATTATAGTCCTATTGAAGTGGAGTTAGATGAGATTATTTCATACTTGACTATGGGGAGAAGACTTTGGAAGATTACCAATGAGAGAAGAGTAAATTTCCTAAAGTTAAAGTTACATGTACCTTCAAACGCCTGACACTATTTCATTTCTGCTCGTTTTCTTCCGACCAATTATCTCAGTTAAGTGACCAGAGAAAGTGCGACGTTGAACTATTGTATTCAAGAGGGAAAGCTCGTCAACGTTGGAGCTTTGATCTGTCAAACTATCATCAGTTCTGCTATAGCTGTTGCAACTGTAGGTCAGCATTTGCTTCCTTGAGATTTTCTTTATGCGAGCAGGCCGGAGTTAAATATGATAGTTGGGAAGAAGTTGTGTTACCTCTAAATCCCATCATGAAGGTGAATGTGAAGACTTATTCTGAGCATTCGATTTTTGGCTGGAGAGGAGGATTTTCCAGGAGCTATGGAATGGAAACATCTGCTACATCTACCTCCGCTTCTTTAACTAGACCATCTAGTTCACATGCTTCTACATCTCGAGGTTAGTCTACTAAGACTCAGGATGAGTTATTGTCGAAGTTGATGGATAATATCAATTTTATTGCCGATAAGGTAAAAACTTAGAGCATTTTGTAGATCATACTAAAATTATAATAGAAGGAAGAGTGATTATGAAGATAAATTCCACTCATCTTTGGAGAGCCTAATTAGAGGTGAACTAGGAGTGCAATTTCCTCCATATCCTCGATATCCTGATTATGAGCCTGCGAAAAAATGGTACAGTGGTGATTCTGAGGATGAAGAGTAGAGCTGAGAGATTCATTTTATGATTGTAATATGATATGAATTATGTGGTCTGGGCTTGCTACATATGTATATGTGTGTTGTTTTGGACTATGTTGTGTTTTGGACATTAATGTTTTATTGTTATTATGATGTTTGTGGTAGTTAGTATTTTATTTTTAAATTTTAGGATAGTAACTGTAGTTTTGTGTTTAGTATTGTGATTTAGCTAGTTTAGAACTTAACTTAATTTCATATCTATTATAAAGTAGAAAATCTTGCTAGCTTAGAACTTAAACTTGAAATTTAAAAACTGCTACCCTTTATTTTTCTTTTATCATGTTTGCAAGATTATCTTTATGTTAAGAGTGTGATGTCAGTTGTGTGTATGTTTGCTTTTATGTTTATACCCACTATTTAGAAGTCTATTGAATCTCTACACGTTAAAGTAAAATGAAAAAATAGAAAATTTGATCAAAAATTAATTTTACTCCTGTTTTTAGCTTTATACTTGTATCATTAGAGTTTAAAATTCTTGTTAGCATGTTTTTTTTTAAAT
>NW_018165231.1:126060-126704 GCF_001263595.1 Phalaenopsis equestris
ATATATCTGATGCTAAACGGTTTAATCTGTTAAAATTTAAGTTTGGGGGGATGAAAAATATTTTTTAAAAAATGGAATTTCATTTAATCTCAAATGTGCTACAAGTGAATTTGATTTAAAAAGAAAAAAAATTGATTATGTATATGAAGTTATATTAGAGAAGTAAAATTTGATTTTAGAAATGAAGTTTAGTTAAAATTTTTAGTAATGAAGAAAAACTTTAAATTAAAAAGTTTTTAGATGAAAAAATGATTAATATAAGTAACTATCTTTAGTAAGAAAAATTGTATTTTAAAAAATTTAGATAATTTAGAATTTTTTTAATTCTTCAATTTCTTTTATTAAAATACTTTTTAAAAATATTATTATACTTATAAGTAAAAGCCTTATATCAAGACTTTACTTTGAGAATAGAGAAGTGAAATTCAAAATCATTAAAGCCCTATCCATATATAGTAATTCTTCTCTTAAAAAAAAAAGAAAAAAAAAAGAGGAGAAAGAAAAGAAAAGGAAAAGAAAAAGAAAAAGAAAATGAGAAAAAATATTTAGGAAGGAGAGGCTTGAGGATTAGTGCCTAATTAAAAGTTGGTTCTACATTTGATCTTTTTAAAGTATAAGACTTGAGAAACTCTTAAGCTTATAGA
>NW_018165231.1:126822-128095 GCF_001263595.1 Phalaenopsis equestris
TTTTCATAACTTTAAGAATTTCTAAACTTTAAGTTGGTCTCATTTACTGAATATTTTTCCTAAAATAGAATGCTATATTTCTAAATCTAAATTTTAGTAACTCCTAAAGAAACTCATAAACATATCATACATATGTAGTTTTTAAAGATTGAAGTGTCACTTGAGGACAAGTAACATTTTAAGTTTGGGGGATTTTGATACACCTAAAATATATAGTGTTTTTAGACACATTTTTATACCTATTTTTGAGATATTGCGCATTAATTGGAGATATTTTTGTGTTTTTCTTGTAGATACAGGTAAAAAGGGTGAAAAATGCTTAATGGAGTGAAAAAAGATCAAATTTGGAACAAAAAGGTGAAAAACGTGCAAATGAGTTTCGGAGCCTAAGCGCTAGATCTGGCTCTTAAACACCAATTAAATAGAGAAGGCCGCACCTAAGCTCCAGAGGTCCCGTGCTTAAGCGCCAGTGGCAATTAGTAGATGAGTGAAGTCGGTTTTTGTGATTTTTGAAGAGGTTTTTGAAGCATTCATTGGCTTAATAGGTGGTTCTAACCACCATGGATGAAAATTATCATGAAAGGATGCATCTCTTGGGGAAATACATCGAATCTAGACATATTTTGAAGAGTTACCAAGGCAGCTCTTAGAAAACTATAAAAGAAAGAAGAGAGGACTTTAAAAAGAGCCTTGAAAGTATTGGAAAGTTTTGAATGTCATCATTTGGGGAGTTAGTTCGGAGAGATTTTCAGGCACCACTTTTACTTTTATTTTATCCTTTTTGTTAGTTTATTTTGAGTGATTGTAAAGAGAAGAGATTCAAAGAAACTTTAAGAGTTTGGTTGAGAACTTGAGATAAGTTTTTCACTTTTCATTTTGAGACATCTTTGGTTTTAGTTGAGACTTGTTGTTAGTTTGACAATGATTTCTACTTTAAACTAAAGTGTGTTTTTATTTTCTCCATGGATACTGAGTAGTTTTCTTTATCTTTCTTCTTAAAATAATAAGTAATCAAGTTGTGGATGAAAATTGTGGAGAGTATTGATCTTTAATGTTTGAAGGAGTTGTGATGATTTAAATTCATGCACTTCATTTACTTCTTGATTTGGCCAATTAAGATGTTAAAATTTTTTGTTAGAACATGTAAGACCCGGGATGTTATTGTCTCAGTCAACAACTGAAAAGAATCACATGAGATTGTATGAATGAGAATGTAGTTCATATGATTGAGTGCAAATAAATAGGGAAATATTCATTGAAGGGTGTAGAGTTA
>NW_018165231.1:128337-133394 GCF_001263595.1 Phalaenopsis equestris
AATTCCTATACTTATTACTGATTCATGATAAGAAGAAAGTTTTTTTTCTTATTAAGTGCTTTTCATCTACAAAACACTAGTTATCTTTTTAAGTTGTTACTAATTTGTCAAAATATAAAAAATACCAAAAATATTTGAATTTTTATTACTGCAAAATATATTCAATTTAAGTAATTGTCTTTTTAAAAGTAGAATGTTTTCTGAAAGTGCATATTGTATAAATTCTCTATGGGTTCGATATTCAAGTCTTAATAAAAAAGACCTATATTACTTGATAACGATACATATACTTGCGTAGTATCCCAATATATATAAATTAAAAGTTAAATTATTATTTTTCTTCAGGATCAGATTTTTGGTTTTGTTGTAAAGTAAGGAAAGATAAGTGAAATATAATCTTAATTATTGTTGTACTTTGCATAATAGAAGTATCAAGAGGGATCAGGGGGGAAATATTATTTATAAAATGGACCTCAAAAAGCTTATAACAGTATTCATTGGTCCTTTACCTTAGACATCTTCAAAGCCAGAGGCTTCCCCCAAGATTTCTGCATCCTCATTTCTAAATGGTTGCAATTTAATTCACATTCAATTCTACTTAATGGAACATCTCATGGTTTCTTCTTGGCCACTAGAGGGGTACAATAGGGAGACCCACTCTCCCCTTCTATTTTTATTTTGACTATGGACTATCTCTCAAGAACATTAGACCATACTTTGGCTTAGAAAAACTATGCTAGATTTCATCACAGATCCACAATGGAGGTCACCCACCTGATGTATTCTAATGACATTATTTTACTCTCCAAAGCCAATAGAAATTCTATTAAATTAATACATAAATGCCTGAAACATTTCCAAAACACCTCTGGTATGATTTTCAACACTTATAAATGCCAAATTCTTTTTAGTAAACATATTAAGCCTACAGCTAAACAATGGATTGGCCAATTTACTGGATACTCAACATCTACCTCTCACTTCAAGTACCTTGGGTTACCACTCATCAAATGAAGAACTAAAAGAATACAGTTTGATCAAGTTATTACTAAAATCAATGCTTAACTCAATTGCTGGACAAACTCTTTTTTATCTAATGGAGGCAGAATTACTCGATTAAAAAGTATCCTTACATCCTTTCCTTCCACATTCTTCAAGTCACAACAATGAAGAAATCTACCCAATTGCTACTTGAAAGAAGCTTCAGTAGATTTCTCTGGTCAGGTGAAAGACACCAATTGCATTGGTCAAGCTGGTAGAAGGCAACTAAACCTACTATAGCTGGGGGACTGGGATTTAAGGGCCTACAACATCTCCAAAAGGTTAACATGTGCAAATTGTGGAAAAATTTTCGAATACAGGACTCACTAATGGCAAAATTCATAAAGGGGAAATATTGTAAACACTCCCAGCCTAATTTGATTGTCAAAAAGCTGGGAGAGTTAATACTTAAAAGATAAAGCATTTAAGCCTCCCAAAGTAGACTTACAAGATTATGTGATTGCCGCCTGAAAATATTATGTGATTTTCACCTGCAAAACAATAGTAACCAGCACCCAGAGAGTTAATACAACATGGAAACAACAGTAATAAAATCCAAAGCAGAGATGCCTCCAAACAGTAATCCCAAGTTTTCAAAGTCAAGCAGCATTGAAGAAACTCATAAGGGCCACCATAAACTTGCTCCAGTAAAATATAGTTATAAATCAAAGTCCAACCAATAAACATGAAGATACTCAGCCCCCAGCTGGAAACACCCTGCAGACCACCCCAAATTAGCTTATAGAAAAAAAGGTCCCTAAAGCAAACATATGTAAAAATATGATGAAATATTTGCAAAATAATCCAAAAATTATACCAAACAAAGAATGTCACCAGGACCATCGAAAAGGTTCTATCCTTCAGGAAATTAACAGAAAACCCAGCAGCCATGATCCCAAAACTAGAATAAATTGAAAAACACTAGCAGGCAAAAAACCAAACAGCTTCAACCAAATCACCAAACCCGATCTTCCCAGGAACATAACAAAGAGGAAGCAAAATCATAGATAAAAGAAAACGAGGCTAAGCTCGTATAAAGGGGGCTTCCAATAAGTCACCTTGAACAAGTGTGTGAAGATGAGTAGGAGGATTGGAATAAATCATAATGTCAGAATGCCCCTTTTTAGCCAACCAATCCACAGGGGAATTACCCTCTCTATGTATAAAAGTGTACTGAATATTTAATTTGGTGGTGTCCACAATATTTTTGATACGTTTCAAAAGAGTTATAAGATACCAGAGAGGCTTCAGCCTTCCCATTAAAATGTTAAACAAGCTTTGAGAACCCATTTCCACCACCATATTTAAGAAACCAAAGGGTGACATAGAAATAATTTGTTTTTCTATCACCAGCAGTAAAGGAGAGATCATTAGCTTTTTGTTGTAGTAAATTTTTTTCCATATTTATGGCATGTAATAAAGACAGATGAGCATGAGCCACCAAATCCGCCAATTCAAGGGTACAAATATCTTGAGCCTTGAGCTGATCAACTTGAAGTTGAGCTTTTAAAACCTTATTGTGAACATTGCCAAAAACATGATGATTCCATTTTTTGAGATGAGCGACTAATTTTCTATGTAATTGCCATAGAATAAACCATAGAGTACCGACGCCTTCAAAGCTCCAAGCCTATTGCACAATACTTAGAAATGTGTCATAAGAAGTCCAAATATTATGAAATTTAAATCTAGATATAGTAGGCTTTTCAATAAAATCAAGAGTTAGAAGAATAAGATTATATTCAGAGGATGCATGGCTTAAATGTTGAACCCTACTAATAGGAAAATGATTGAAAAAATAGAGTTAGCAAATAAACAATCAAGCCTTTGTAACAAAAATCCTCTCCTCTAAGTATAAGGTGGTCCAAAAAAGCCTTTCAAAAAGACCAGCTCCTGAAAATGAATTACAAAAATGATTAAAGAGAGAAGTATCACATATGCTCCCACCTTTTATCTCAGAAGGTTTCATAACCATGTTAAAATTCACACCAACAAACAAATATTCAGCGATAGTATCACCAAAAATTTCTAATTTATGCCAGAGTAGGAGTTTCTCATATAGAAGAGAACTGGCATAAACAATGATAACATGGGTCTTTCGCCCTGGAAGTCTACTAACTGGTAGGATCCTCCTGTGTAGACCTCTTCAACGACAAATGGTCCCTCCCAAGTTGGCTTGAATTTTCTACCTATTTTGCGGCATGCAAGAATAGGCCTTTTGAGCATAAGTACGAGGTCACCAACTTTGAATGTGCTTGGGCGGACCAATTTTTCATGGGCATGTACGCCTGGTAAAGCTCTAAATGTTGAGAGCTCCAAATGTTGTTGTGATTCTAGTTGTTTTCTTTTGAGACTCTCCAGTTCTTCAAGTCTGAGTTTTTCACTTTCTCCCGTTGTGAGTTGGTTGGCAACAGCAACTCTAAGAGACGGTGTCTGGATTTCTAGCGGTAGCACGCCCTCGGACCCGTACACAAGCATATAGGGTGTACACTGAGTGGGATCCCTGAAAGTCATCCAATAGGCCCACAAGGATTCTAATAGTTTGTTGTGCCAATCTCTTTTATTTTAATCCAGTGTTTTCTTCAAAATATGTACCAATGTTTTGTTGAAGGCTTCAGCCAGATCATTTGCTCTAGGATAGTAAATCGTAGAGTATCTTCAATTTATCGCAAGTCTTTTAACAAAATTACTGATCTTTGTGCTTCTAAAAGTTGTCCCATTGTAAAAATTATTCTTCGTGGTACTTCAAAATGGTAGACAATTTGGCTTTTGAAAAATTAAAGGACGTGATGTGCCGTAACCTCACGTAACGGTACTGCCTCTGTCCATTTGGAGAAATAATTTGTAGCGGTAAGTATAAACCTTTGTCCTTTGGAAGATGGAGGGTCTATTAGACCTATTATGTGTGTGCCCCAACACTCGAATGTCCATGAGGAAACAGTTGAGTGTAGAACATTTGGAGGTTGGTGTAAGACCACCCCATGCACTTGGCACTGATGACATCTTCTGGCTGTATCCATGCAATCAGACATCATTGCTGGCCAATAGTACCCGAGTCTTTTGATCTTCATCTTCATTTTCGGCCTTGACTGGTGAGCACCACACAATTTGAAACTGGTGAGCACCACATAATCTGTCATGTACTTCTTTGACAATATTCTGTGTCTCGACTCCGCTCAAACACCGCAGCCACATCTGCCACATCTGGTTGAATGATCTTCTGTAGAGAATGTTTCCCATCAGGGCATAAGACATGGCTCTTCTTGTGATATGATGCACTTCAGAATTATCTTCTGGAAGCTTTCCAGTATGCAAATATTCTATTAATGGCTTGCGCCAATCTTCATTGATGTCCACAACTGTCTTTATTTTTTCTTCTTTTTCGAGCTTGTGTAGAGTTCTGAGGTTGATCTGAGACAAAACTTGTTTTCCTTGCACTGTGATTTCAATGGAATCCTCCAGGGAACATGCCATTTCCTAGCAAGTTTTGTTAGAGCATCAACATGGGCATTATCTCCCCAAGGAATCCGGTAGAAAATCACATCGGGAATCTGCTCCAAGAGCTTCATCGTGTACTGATGGTATTATGCTAATCTTGGTTTCAAAATTCTATATTATTCGGTGATTTGTTGGATAACAAGTTGGGTCGCCATAGATGACAATGTTTGTTATATCCACTGAGATTTCCATTCCCAATCCGGTGATTAAAGCTTCATATTCTGGTTCATTGTTGGTGCACGACTCTGTCAAGTAGTATGAGAACCTCAACATATCCTTATCTTATAACCTTACCTGGCATGATAAAGATCAAACTGATCCCTTCTTTGCCTGGTATAACTATGTTTGATCCTTAATCTTTTCTGGCTGATGAAGCAGCATCGAAGTACATCTCCCAGCGTTGCGCACTGGAGAATTTCATTTGTAATATTTGCTCGTCTAGTAACTCGTCGTTGAGAGAGGACCTAGCTGGCAGTGGGTGTGCAGTGAGAAAGTCTGCTAGTATATGTCCCTTGATA
>NW_018165231.1:133601-146118 GCF_001263595.1 Phalaenopsis equestris
CGCGGTATAAAGTATCAACGGTTTCCCTGGAATAGGGGCTGCTAAAACAGGAGGTGTAATTAAATATTGTTTAACATCCTCAAAGGCCCACTAACATTTCTCTTCCCAAATGAATTTGGCGTCCTTTTTAATTAATGCCGAGAAGGGTTGACACCTACCTAAGAGATTAGAGATAAAGCATCTTAGATATGCCAAATTCCCCTGAAAGAAACGTAGTTGTTTCAAATTTTTAGGAGGAGGCATTTCTAAGATAGCTTTAATCTTATCCGGGTCAATCTCGATTTCAAGATGACAGACAACAAATCCTAGAAATTTCCCGGAAGTAACGCCGAAGGCGCACTTTAAGGGATTAATTTTAAGGTCATATCGGCATAACCGTTCAAACATGATCCTCAAATCATACAAATGGTCTATCTTTTGTTTACTTTTGATGACCAAATCATCCACGTAGTATTCTACTTGATGGTTATGGATAAGGTCATCAAAAATCTTCATCATCTGCTATGTTGCTCTGGTGTTCTTTAGGCCGAGTGGCATCATTGTGTAGCACAAAATTCTAATTGGTATTCTAAAGGCTGTAAGTGCTGCAACCTCGGGAGCCATCTTGATTTGGTTGTATCTCGATGATCAGTCCATGGAAGAGAAGATTTCATGTGTAGAAGCGATATCCACCATCATTTCTGGAATTGGTACTGGAAACTCGGCCTTTGTACATACTTTGTTCAAATCTTTGAAGTCGACACAAACACGAATCTGTCCATTTTTCTTCTTAACAGGTAAAATGTTAGCCAACCACGTGGGGGATTGCTCTTCTTTAACAAAGTTGGCATCTATTAATTTCTTCACCTCGGCGATGACTTGTTGTTCTATTTTGAGGTGCATTTTCCTGGGAGCTTTTTTTACTGGGGTTATATTCTTGTCCACCCCGAGTTTATGGACTGCAACTTCTCCGGACACTCCTGGCATTTCATCATAGCTCCAAGCAAAGTAATCTTTGAATTCTATTAATAGTTTGATCAATTCTGCAGATTCTTCGTCATTGAGTAGAGAACTTATAAATGTAGGTCGAGGTTGTTCTTCAGTCTTGAGGTTAATCTCTTTCAATTTATCAATGGTAGATTTAATTTCTTCCCCCAATTCTGGGGGAGCATCTTCAATTGGTTGATCAGTAGAGTCATCTTCTCTATTAAGGCGGTCCTCTTCTGACTCACCAGTAACAACCATGCAAAATTCAGAAGCATCGAATGGTCCAACTGTACCAAATGCAAGACCCTCTTTTGAATTTTGAGTTCAACTTTTACCATTCCATAATTTTTCAAAAAGTTGAAATTTATCTTTTGGCATGGTTTTGGTAAGTGTCCCTGTTGAATTAACTTTTGAACACAATGTGAGAAGTAACCAAAAAGCAATTCCATTAATTCAATAAAATCACCATCCAAATTTACATGTTTTTCAAGCTCAATGGAGGTAGAAGCACGATAAAATTTGATCGGCTTTGAACTAATTCCTTGACCTCTAAAGTCTTGACCTTTTGAGGGAGAATCAGAGTGAGGGTCATAGTATTCACATAGTGGTTTATCCAATCATACATTGTTTCATATTCATTTTTTCTCTGTATCTTCTAAGGATATCTCGTACTGAGGTCTCTTTCATCTTTTCATCATTATCTCGTCTTTAGAACTGTCTTTCTCGCCAATGTTGATGGTTGGCCTAGTCCATTCAACGATTAAGTTGATCCTTCCTCATTCACATCCCTGGCCTCAACCTCAGATGCGCAAACTGAAAGAACTTTCACTAACTCGTTGTAATGGAGTGGTGGAAGATCGCTGAAGTGGAGTTGAATGGCCTCCTCTTCTTAATTCTTCTGAACTTTCATCTTTGTTTGTGATAACTTCACGAGAGAAGACAATCCTTTTTGGAGGCGCGTAGTAAGCAGCATCTTCATGGATACCAACTTCATGTACTGAAAATGGTTGTAGGTCTCCTTTGATGCAATTTTCTTGACCATCTTTGTGGTATTTGATGCACTAGTGTAGAGATGGAACCATATTGTGCTCATGAATCCATGGTCAACCCAGTAGAGCATTAAAAGAGGTCTTGGTGTCAATGATATGAAATTTAGCTGTTGTTACAAGTTCTCCAACCTTCATAAGTAATGTAATTAATCTGAGGGCTCTTTCTCCCTTTTGGTTGAATCATCTTAACGTCATTTTATCAGTCGTAAGCTCTTAAGCTTCAATATCCAAATAGGCCAATGTTCATAGGCTCATCAAGTTAAGAGATGCTCCAGGATCTACTAACACTCTGGACAACACAAATCTGCCAGTGTTGACGAAGATGTAGAGTGGACAGTTGTGGTCTGCGGTACCGAGCAACAAGTCTTCATCTGTGAAGGTTACCCAAGGTTGTTCTTTCAATGAACAAACTTCATTTTAGGATGTGCTGGCCAACTGAGCTAAGCAAATTTTTGGGTCAAGCAAAGCTAAAACCAGAGACTCTCTCATCGTAGATGCTTAATCGGTCCGGCAACTTCCTAAGATGGGCTAGCACGTTGTAGTCTACTTTGTATGATTCCTTGATTTTGTCTTGATCATGTGGTTATTCCATTGGTGGAGGTGGGGGTATCTCTTCTCGGGTCATTATCTGCTTTCCTTTATCTGTTGGAGTTGTTCTTGGTGGTAACACTTTTCTGCTCCTTAAGTTAACTTCTGTGATTTCTTCTTTTTGAGATATCATTGTTGAATCTTCCGGTGTCTCTTCCTCATTGTCAGAAATGTCTAAGTTGATGGTAAGCGGTGTACCGTGATGCTCGAGAATTGGCTACTCCTTATTGCTCCTCGTTATTGGTGTCGTTGTAAAAATTATCATTGATTTCTTCTTTTGACTTGACAATGAATTCATCAGACTCAGGTATAATTTGAGGATCATTTTAGGAATCAAGATTAGAGCTAAATTGGTGATAATAAGTTAGGTTATCACTAGAAACAGTTAAAACCTAGCCGAAATCACAATCATTATATTTATAAGACCCTCGAGGGACAAAAAGATAATCTTACAAAGTCAAGGGTTCGAGGATTTTCTTCCCCAAATTCGAGACAACTATTCTAGTAGAGGCAACCCCTATCCTACCCCCCGTGCTATCAATCTTTGTAGTGATGCTTTTCTTTTTCTTCTTTGTCCTTGACGATGACGGATTTCCTGACAAAACCTTCATCTTGAGCTTGCTATGCTGCAGACGCTGAATGGAGGCTTGTTTTGACGCAGATCGGATCTTGTTCAATATTTTCTTGGATGATCTGCTCCAGACCTCATTCCATTCTTCATCTCTGGTATATGTAGAGGATTGTTTTGATGAATCATGTATTTAATTGAGGACCTTCTTGAGTTCATCCTAAGTTGTACTCCATCCCTCTGTTCCAGTATACGGATCAATTTGGGAGATTGGCTCAGCTCAAATCCTATTTATGGAACCTTTTTCAGGTTCTTTTAAATATTCTCTTGGGATTGTTATGTTCACTTCTTTAAGGTTCCGCTCGAGCCAGTCTTTAAAGATTAAGCATTTTTCTATAGTGTGCCCAAGCAACCGGTCGTATGCGCAATAATTTGGTTCATTCTTCTTCTCCACCTCTTCGGGCTTCTTCGGATCTGGTAGTTTGAACTCTGACTTCTTCATCAGACTTCTGAATATTTTAGGCATGGCTTCATCTTTGAAATATTACACCATTTTGCCTCATTCTAACAGGGACATTTTCCTATCCCCTATTCGAGGTGATCCCTCTTGAGGCGGTCCCTGGTTAGATTGACTATTATATTTCTTAGCATACTGTGATGAAGACTGGCGAGGATCTTCTGTATATATTTTTATCGACTGCTTTCTTTTATCGATGATCGCTACTACACCTAATTTCTTTTCAAACACTCTGGTCACCGTAGCCTTTCGTGTGGCTCCATGCGCTTAATTTTCTCTTGAAGACTGCTGGCTTTACTGAGTAGCTTCTCGAAGGATTTGATGGTGAGTCCCTTGAGCATTAAAGCTAATGGCCTATGAATGCTCTTGAGTAGAATTTCAATTGCATGATGTTCCTGTAGCTGAGGTTCACATTTCATACTAAGGTTTATCCACCTCAAAATATAATCCACCAAAGTCTTGCTAGGCTTTTCTTTTTCCATCATGAGCTCTCCAATAGACACATGGTGTTGTTCCCCGATAAATCTTTTCACAAACAGTTGTTTCAACTCAGAAAATATTTTAACTAAACCATTGGGCAAGTCAGAGTACCAGTCAAAAGCAATTCCTGACAAGCTGCTGATGAACTGCTGGAAGAGTAGAGCTTCATTATTTCTCGTGTTGACACAGCTGACTCGGAAATGTGCTATATGTTGTCTGGGATTTCCAGTCTCATTAAATATCTTGAAGTTTGGGGCCACAAAACCCTTGGGGAAAGGCATGGCATTAAATTCCTCCGGGTAAGGTATACCCTTTAGAACTAATGCACCACCCTTAAATTACGTTAAGGCATCCCACACTTGTTCAATCATTTGCTTGAACTATTTTTCTAGTATAACACTTGATGGAGAATCCTTTCTATGTTGCTCATCTCTATTTGGTGAAGCAATCTCTCTTCTTTCCTCTATGAAGTGTATAATTTCTGGCTAATTAATCTTTGGAGAAGCCAATTGTGGTGCTTGTGATTGACCCTAAATAGTGTCCATAGCAGTCATGGTTACGGTCATTTCTTTTATTCTTTTCTCCAGTAGACTAACTTGCTCATCCCATAGGAGGACAACCCTACACAATTCATCTACGACATTTTCTTTGGTGTGAGGTTGAGCCTCGCACGCAGATGTGGCGGCTCTTGTTTCAATTACATGGACATCCATTAAATCTTCTTCCAAGTAATCATTGTAATCAAAGTCTTCATCATTACTATCGACGGAAACTTCATGTTCTCGAGCTAACTCGAAAATCTTGATCCTGAGTTTCTCAACTTTCTCTTCAATTATTGATTCCTTGATCACTTTAAGATCTGGAGGAATCTGATGGACATCCTCAACTTGTTTCTCCATCTCGCTGGTTATTGTTACGATGATGTCAGATATTTCATACGCTAGTTTCATTCCCTATCCTTGTCCCGCGGGTTCACTGTAATGTACATTTTCCTTTTTCGATGATGACGTCTTAGGACGTAGTGTCTTAGTAGAAACATCAGTATGTCAAGGGAAAGTATGCTCCCCATGGTGTAGACCAGCTACAGTGTCAGGTAATCATCTCGTCTTTGCCTTCGGGATTGTAAAAATGTCTCCATAATGGGTGACAGGTAAGGTTTTTGGACCCGGTCTCGACTTAACCAGTTGACGACCTGCTGTCCCAATGGCAGTATAATCAGTATTAATCACTGTGGTATCAACTTTGTTCCCCTAAATGGAACCAAACGAGGATGCGAGTAGGTGTCACTCCAATTATCTTAGGAGACTGCCTGACGAACATGACGCCCTTCAAAATTTCCTTCTTCATGCGAAGGGAAATTGCATGTCCCACTCGTTTAAATAACTCGCTAACTGAACATCCTTCTTTGGTAGCTAGCCTTTTGAAAACTGCACTAACTCGGGTGATAGGAGTGAACTTCTTTCTCTCCTCACCATGTCCATGAAGTGGTGGTAATGTGGCAATAATTCTCCGGATACTCTCATATCCATCGGTATCCTTCAGAGGATGGAATATACTCTCTTGTAGCAGTGGATAAATTTCCGGTGACACTTCTTTAACTTGATGAGGCTCCTTCTCAATGGGTGTCTCCTTGGGAGCCTGGGAATTGATGGCCCTTTGAACCCTTCTGTTACGGTTCCTTTTTTCAGTTCGGGTCAACAGTATAGTCCTTGAACTTGATCCGATTTCAAACATGGGTGGTGGGACAGTTAATCCCTCAGTCGGATCCTCAATAATCATTACTTCCTTCCCCTTAGCAGCATTTAGCAGCAACAGAGATAGCCATTTTGGCAGGTACTGTAACGGCAGTATTTTTAGACTTCTTGTAGGCAGGGAAGACTTGAAGGCAGTTTAGGTTGAACTCTGCAGACAGTTCTTGCATTTCCGGTGCGGCGATCTTCATTACCACAAATGGGGCTTTCTCGAGGATGACCTCGAGATCTTCTAATCCATCTCCAAATTTGATGGTAGGAGAGAGGTTACGGGCTTTGTGGCTCGTTGGCAGGTTGCAAGAAAAGGTCAGCGTCTGGCAGGCCATTGCAGGAGGCTTTAAAACAGAAAGTTTCAGGGTTAGCTATATGGCCAAAAACCTCATAATTTTTTAGTGCAAGCACTGAAAATAGAGGTTGATCTATAGACAAGGCGGGTCTTAATTTATGGGTATTTTAAAATTTTGTAAATTTTATTTAATGTAAGAAAATTTGAAAGTGCACGCAGCACAACACGATTTTGTTTAATTTGTAAAGTAGCAAATCAAATTTGGAAGGGAGATGTGAAGTAATTTAGGACCCAGTACGGGACCCATTTAGTGGCAGACAATGCCTAGGTTGAACTAGTCCACCGACACACCTATTGGGGGTCCGACCCCACATGAAAATTTAAAGAGTCCTTAATGGCCTTCTGAACCCCTCTGTTCAATGATGGTTGAACAGCTAGTCCTGAAGTCCAAGGAGTTAGTTGTACTTTCCTAAGACAGAAATGGGTAAAGTATGCTAATGGAAGAAGGGTAATTTGGTCCAAGAGGGACATGGACACATTACCGATGTGTGAAGATAATATTTCTTGATTTGTATGGAGAGAAAAGCAATTCCCCAGCAGAGTCACCAGAAGCTGTTGGCACTATTTTTAGTTTGAGTTGCCCGTAAGTAGCTGTCAGTCACCAGAATCAAAATCCTGTCGCCCGCTTCGGAAGGACGCTTTAATTTACATATAGATTCAAGTTTAGAAAAATATAAAATCAAACTGACCCCATATTTTTCATAGTTTAAATGAAAGAGTGCTTTACCTCAAACCCTGTATTTATCCCAAGGGATAAGCACAAGACTTGAGGATGAGGCTCGATCAAATAAACTGAGAAATATATGACATCCATTTGGCCTGTGAAAATGTTTGGTTAGTAAAACCAATTTATTTGCCGACAAATTCCCCTATTTAATATGAAAATTTAAATAGGGTTTATTTTAAGTTGGGTTCGGAAAAGCATCCTATAAGGGCAATCCCCTATAGTTAATTACATCTTAAATGACTGAAATCATTTAAGAATACTCTCAATAAAAATCAGGAAATATTATCTTCAAGGAGTTTCAAAGGGTAGGGCTTTTCAATGAGATAAGACGTAGAGGTGTGAAAGGGGATTGGTTCAAATTTGGAACATTTATTATAAAATCCAAAGGAAGAAGAACTAGGGGATGTCACAGATCTAGAGGAGATCCTCGGTGACTTCCCAATCTACCCTATGGTTCGGCTTCAGTTTCGAGAAAAAATATTCAAGTGTTTCATCCTGCTAATTTTATTTAATTAGGGCTTACATTTATGCGAAACGATCACACAAATAGCCTGGAAGATGTCAGGATTTAGGTCATAATGAACGACAATATCAGAATCCTAAAATGAGTTAGGGCTTAGATCAAATAGCAGAGCTATACAAATGCCTAACGAAAAGGTTGAGGATTTATGTTGCGCTAGGCAGACAACCTTAAAATTCTATGCATTGTTATTTTAATTTCTAGGAAAGGAATGGTTTAGCTGGGGAAGACATATTCTGCTGTTAAAGATGGTCGTGCTGCCCACCGCGCTAGTTCCAAGTTCCTTGCCGTGACGAGTTTGAGTTTTACAGTGTGTTAAGTTATAATGTCAAATCAGGTGGCCTTATGGTTGAAGTTCTTTAAATTTTATAGGGGCATGTTAAAGTTTATTAGAGCAACACCGGTTAGGATCCTACAGTTCCCTCGTTCTGGCACCACTATTTTCAATTGGATTCATTTAGTCCAAATGAATTTACTAAACTCAACTTAATGAGTTCCATAATTTCATTTAGACCGTGGGAAGCCTCGTTAGCAACTGTAGGTTACCTCCTCGTTAGCAACCATAGGTTACCTCCTCCAAGATGTCTTAATTTAGTTGAAGTTGTAGTTTTGTGTGATGTTTGGTATTAAATTTTTAGTTTTTGAATTTTTGTGGGGGTGAATTTTATCTTGGTTGATTTTAGTTTAAGTTTTTGTTTTGGTTTTGGTTTTGGTTTTGTGGCTATCCTGATAATTTTAGTTTTCAAGCAGGGTGGCATCGTTGTTTAGCATACAAATTTGCAGTTATGAAAGTACAGTATGAAGTACAAGAAAGACAATGCTGAAAACTGTAAAAGCGTACCTGGCGAGTCTTCTCGTTCCACCACCTGAAACTCAAAAGACATGTTAAGGCAGTTTATATGGAACAGGGAAGTAAAATTTTGACAACCTACTAACCCTAGGTCATATCTTCATGGGTCCTTAGGATTTTAATTAAGGATGATGTTGCCAAGCAAAATATAATAAGTTTAGTAGATCTCTGAGGTATCAAACAGAATCTAGAGAAAGAAACAGGTCTGTGCTACTCTCTTGCTGCCTGGTGAAAAATTCCAAGTTCTTTTAAACTTATTATGTTGCTTAATAATTTAACCTATAAACATCCTAATGCTCAATGAACATTGATGTATCAATTATCCCTAAGAGTAAGGTAATTATCATCTGTAATTTAATTTTGAAAATTATGTGGGTGAAGACCCTTAGAGAGGCAAGTTAGTGTTATTGGAACACTTAGCCAAATTTTGGTTTTAATTGGGCTTGTAGTGTTTGAAAGATATTTTAATTTTAAATGATGTTTACTTTTCTAATCCTTATTTAAATGAAACTTGATTCCAAAATTACACATTTGCTCTTAAGGTTCTAACACTTCATAATTTATCAAATTCAATTTAAATGACTTTGAATTTCTTAAACTACCTCATTCATGGGCTAATTTAGACATCAGAGGAGAAAATGTGATTTTTCAAAATTTAATTTAATTTATATAATTATTTTCATGCGAAAAATAGGATATTTTAAAGAAAATTCTTAGCTTGACCAAAATAAATGCTAATTCATTGAAATTTTTACTGGAGGTAGACCTAGAACAAAGAAGCCTTTGGACCAAATTTCATGATTTTTTAAATTTTATTTGAATTTTAAGAATTATTTTAAGTTCTGGGGTATTTTTTAAATATAAAATATTTTAAATGGGGAAAATTAAGTTTTATATTTTTGAAAAATCTCCCTGAGGTTAGAGAACTTAAAGGAGAAAATTTTATATTTTTTTGAGTTTTATTTGATTTATTGGAATTATTCTTAGTGAAAGCCCTTTTTTAGCCTTTAAAAATTATTTTTAAACTTTGAAATTTAGTATCTTTATTAAGAAAATCAGGAAAAATATTCTAATTGTTCCTAAGTACTTAGAATGTAATTTACAACATTCTCATGAATTTTATCATTTTTGTGATTTTTATGGATTTTTAAATATTTTAAATATATAAAATATGTTAAAAATTAAGTTTTTTTTCTAATTATTATTTTTATTTTTATAAAATATTCAAAAAAAAACCCATGATCACAGAAAACTAAAAAAACAAGTTTTGATAAATTTTTTAGTTATATTTTGATTTTTAAAAATCATTTAAGTGCCAAAAAAGTTATTTATCTTTAAAAATCAACTTAAGTTATCAAATGAAGTAAAAATGCTTTGGAAATTTTATGGTGAGTTCTCTGGATCCTAAACAAAAGTAGAGATAAAAAATCAGGTCATTTTACTGTCTGTATTTTTCAAAATTAATTATCTTAGTGATTTTGGGTTTGTAAGGATTAGGTACAGATTAGGTACATTTTGAATGACTTGCCTCATGAAAAAAATTTTTAAAGGCTCTCTGGTCATCATAAACCTTCCAAAATTTTCTTGGATTTTTCTATGTAACATGCTAATTTTCATGATTATTTTAAGAAAATAATGTACATAAACTTGAAAAATATGATTATCTGTCTAGGGACCTCCTCTAACTTTGGAAAAATCAAAGAATGTTCCCTAAGCTAGAGGCAACAACATGCTAAAATTTCAAGCCATGGTGATATAACTACATGCATGGAGAATCAAAATATTCAAATCAGTATTTAATTAATTAAAAATAAAATATGCATCACATTGACCCCAAATCATTTTCACCTTTTTCTCCTTTATTCACTGAGCAAGAGGGTATTTTTATTTTATATTTGTGATTTTTCTACACCAAGATATGAATTTTTAAAGCTAGGGACCATTTTTTGATTTTTTAAGTCCCTATTTATCTATTTAAATGTGCGGCGCTGACTGGATTCTAGGCAACTCCGAAAGCACTCGTGGCACGCTCTAGTTGGATGTTGCCATTCACACAGCAGCTGACCGCGACTTCATATATGCTTAAAAATATAAGAATTTAACATCACTACTAGAAGATTTAAATCCCCGACAAAAGTGCCAAAAACTTAATGTGACTTTTAATATGCAAGAATTTATGAACCCAAATTTATATATTTATAATGATTTTGTAAAGTCATAATTTCAAACGCAAGTATACGTATCGCTCAAGTACTACAAGGCTCTAGTGGAGTCCCGATTATCGATCCCATAAGGAAGCGAGTTAAAAGGTCCTTAATCAACTTCTAGTTTACTACAATTAGTCATTAGTTTGGAATGTCGATTAAAATGATGTTTTATTTAGCTACAAATCCTAAATACAAGTGTTAAATGTAAATATAGTAACTATAACTAAATGCAAATATCAAGTCTAAAGAGAAACCTTTCTCGAGGAATTGGTTTGGAGAATTTTAAGATAATAAAAACTAGTATTCTTATGTAATGAATTGGATAGTGTAAAGGAATGAGATACATTAAATATTTTATGTGCCAAATAGGAGCAATCTTATTCTTTACCCTTTGGTCCAGGCATAAACAACATTGACTAATCCTATGTCTGTTTACTGAATCCGTGGCTAGGCTGGGAGGATACCGGCTCTCACTTCGGAGCTCCCACATTCTCGTCACCTGAGGGCTAACATTTCCTCTTCAGTACTCAAAAAATAGGACCATATTAGGGATTTTAGTCTGTCACCCTAAAATCTCCAATTCTACGCCCATCAAAGTATATTTTCCTATTTATTTGCATTCAACTCCCATGAACTTAACCATCCATGGAATCTGAATGTGGTTCTACTTTGTTGAGAATTACACAGCCCTATCGGGTCTTAATGCAATTACAATGAATTTTAACGCTACAACAGGCCTTTATTGTAATGTAAATAAAGTGCAAGTAAAAATCATCACATTTATAATTAAATCCGCTTCTAACATGCATCAAAAAATCCTAAACATGAATTCTACTCATTACAAAAGAAAAGTAAAATGAAAACAACGGCATAATCTTCTCATACCATTATTTCTAAATAAGAAGAGAGAGTAAGAGAAACACATCACAAAGCACGAAGAAAACACAACGGAAAACTTCATTTCATCAAAGCAAATCCACTAGATAAGTATTTATAAAACCATAAGATAATGAAGATCACAATACTTAGTTTTTTCCCTTTGAAAGAAAGAAGAAAATCTCTCCCACAAAGTCTCCCTCCAATCCATGTAATGCTAGAATATCTCCTTACAAATTCTCTTAAAATCCCCTCTCCATTCTCTCCAAAAGGGTAGAAATCTACATTTCTACTCCTATTCTAAAAACTCTAAACTTTCTCCATACTTTTCCTAACACTCCTCTCACACAAAACCCCCCTTTTCTAACCTAAATTTCTTCTTTTAAAGTGTAGGGATGAATTTTAAAGAGTTTCCACAAGAGTCCTTTCAAAAAGCATCCAAAAATATTAAATTTCGGCCCATAACCGCCAAAAGTCGGTCCATAGTCGACTCGGGCGCCATTAGCAGGTTCGAGTGCACCGTCAGTGAGCATTTCATTTATTTTTTGGTCTTCTCGGGTAAATTTTGTCGTCGGCGCCGTTTTGGGCGCCGTCGGCAAGCAGACTGTGCAGCTCCACCGTTTCGCTCCATTTTGCTCTGTTTTAGCTCTGTTTTACCCCATTTCTGTTGTGTTATGTTCCTAACAGATAGCCCTACAAAATAAGCATGAAAACAACCTTCCTTTAAAGTATAATCACATTTAAAAATATGCAAGAAGTGTAAAAGAGATTAAGCATCGAAAGACTTATCGAAATGTGACAAGGCAAAATTTCATTTCTTGCTCATTTTTGCTCCAAATTGCACCATTTTTTCATCTTTTTCTTCAATGACCATAATTCATCATACCTGCAACAAAATATTAAAAATACCCTTCTTTAAAGTGCAATATCATCAAAAACAGTGTAAAATAGGTATGAAAATCTCAACATATTTTCGTTTGGTCAAAATCCCCCAAACTTAACTATTACTTGTCCTCAAGTAATTTTAGTACTACATAAAAGTTATGATCTATTATAGTAAAGTTTTAATTCA
>NW_018165231.1:146170-147299 GCF_001263595.1 Phalaenopsis equestris
AGAAAAATTTCAAGTAATTAAATTAACTCTGTAGGTACAATGTTATCTAGTCATCAAGTTTAAGAGTTATAGTTTTCTATTTATTTCAAGAATGACTATATGTTGTAATATCAA
Organism: Phalaenopsis equestris; assembly: GCF_001263595.1. Taxonomy (NCBI): domain Eukaryota; kingdom Viridiplantae; phylum Streptophyta; class Magnoliopsida; order Asparagales; family Orchidaceae; genus Phalaenopsis; species Phalaenopsis equestris. Next base: position 146,285 of record NW_018165231.1, read on the forward strand.
GTCACTTAGAATAGTAAAATGATAGGAACTTCATGATAACACTATTAATAAAAGATGTTAATCCATAAATATTGGTTCAGGAATGTATTTAGGTTTTCCCTTTAGGTAGATCCAGTGAAGCTATTTCACATTTCAAGAGTACATCCAAAACAAGATATATATATATAAATATATTATTTCTTTCTTTTCTTTTCTTTTTTTATTTGGATTGCTTTCAATCCTATATATTTTTCTTTTCTTTTCAGGGATTGTTGTCAATCCTTTCTTTTTCCCTTTTTTTAAGTGAGGATTACTATATCTGGATAGCCTTTAATGATTTTGAACATCACCTTCTTTCCTTAAATTTGAAACTCAAAGCATTCCTTTACCTTATAAATATTTTATAGTTTTTACACCATTGAGCCCCAATCTTTTTACTTTTCTTCTCAAATCAATTTTCAAGATTCTTAATACTTCAAAATATAGTTTGTATATATCATACCTCAATATTTTAGGCATTTTCATCAATCTGAAATTTTTGCAGTCCTTCTCAAAATTTCTATTTCACTTGGTTTGTAACATTACTTAATATGGGTTATTTTTTAGTATCGTTTAGAGTTTTACTAGCATAGCATATTACCTTAAAAACTTTGATGTGCCTTTGTCCTAAAACAACTTCTATAACATAATCGCTAGTATCACACATTATTTCAAATGTAATCTACTAGGTACTGCAACATCCTATCAAATTTATATACATGCATAATCAGGATAGAATGACAGCATAAGAAAGTAAATCTAGCCTAAAACATGCATGCAATAATATTAAACTAAAAGGAAGTATATTCACTGTGAAATTTCATTTTTCTTTCTACCCCCAAACTTGATTGTTACCATGTATAACATTTAGTGTTGAAAATAGAAGGAGGAAAAAAAACAGTTTAGAAATTCTATCTATCACATATTTCTATCAAAAACATCTACAATTATTTATTAGGATAGAAAACATGTAGTATAAAGTAAATCTAAACTAAAC
>NW_018165231.1:147532-149664 GCF_001263595.1 Phalaenopsis equestris
ATTATCCCTGATATATTGGTTCTCGAGCACCAACACCAGACATCACCATATCCCAATAATTAAGCACCTCTAGCAATTATAAGTGCAGTGTAAAATCATCCATAAGTTACTCATCAAATAGTTTCGTGGCTCCTATCAAATGAAAACAAAGTCCAAGAAAGGAAGTAACAAAATTGAGATAGAACTATCGCTGTAAAAATTCACAATATTTTGTAAAACTCAAGTCCGGGTGAGACCCAAGTTGTAGTAGACTTGTCAATCCAACTACAATAAGAGAACATACAAGTCTAACCATAATAAGAATTTAATGAATCATCTCCCTCATGCAAAAAGCAAAACAAAACACTAACAATCCAAACATCTACCAAACATCAAGCAAACAGATCAATCCACACTAAAGCAAACACAATACAACACTAACAATCATGACTCTTAAGCATACTAAATCAAACCACACAGATAACTATGGGTTGGGTGGCCTCCCATAAAGCGCTTTGTTTAATGTCACTAGCTCGAGAAATGATTTCACCTGTATCAAAATTCCAATTAAGTAATCCTTGATCAATCGTCCAATCTTTTCCAGATCCAGGGATTACTATAAAATCCTCAAATTTAAATTTTTTCTATCAACTTTTCCTTTTCATATTAATTCATATCCTTATTCCTCATATTTCTGTCTAGATCCAATATTCTTCTAGTAATTTTATCAATTTGCATATTAATATCATCCTTGAAATTTATAAGAAATGGATCTTTATATGATACTTCATGATCTCCTAAATTTTGGATTAGATTCTCTCTAGATAATTCAGTTTCTAGATCAATATCTTCTATGTTACTCTTTTGTTATGTTACTCTTGTATTTCAAATTATCTTCCAATTCTTCAAGAATTTCTTCCATTAATCTTTCAATTTCCTTGTCCTTATCTCTCAATTCAAAGCTCTTTTGAAACACATCCTCGAATTCACTTCTAAATATCAGTTCAATAATTTTAAATTGCTCATAATTCATTTCTTTAGGATTTATCTCAGAGTCACTAGGTAAAATCTCTAGGGGTAACTGTTAATTGCATTAATAATCTGCCCCAGCATCATAATCTCATTCATTTTGTTTGTATACCACGGAATATGCCATTCAGTGACTTTGAATAACTTTTTCATAGGAGATCTTTTACTGATTTCATCATTCAATTCAGTTTCATCTTGTGATTGAGTCGAATATGAAGATATAGAGATTGGTGGTGTATATGAATTCACCAAATAGGTAGGCTTTAAAATTGTATGAGGTAAATTCATTTTAAGGTCATGAGATTTTTCAACACATGGAATTAAAAGTTTACTATTTTTGGTAACTTCTATCATTTCATGCCTCTCCTGAACATACATACAGTCTTCTTTAAATAACATTTTAGACTCATCATGAAAGCCCATTTCAATCTCATCTGTTAACTTACTCTCAAAACTTTTCTGGAAATAGTTTTTACTTAGGAAAAGTTTTTACTTAGATAATCAATTTCATCCATCCAAAAACAATCATAATCTTTTCTCTCAACTAGATATTTCATAGCCTTTAAAATATCAAAAGTGGTTTCTTGGTCATTAATATTCATAGTCAACTCTCATTTTTGCGTATCTAAAATAATGGGATATTATTTTTCTTCCTCCATATCTAATACAATAAAGTCCATAGGAAAGATAAATTTATTCACTTTAACAAGCACATCTTCTATAATCCCTTTTAAATAAATGATAGATCGATCAGTTAACTGAAGAGTTATAGTAGTGGGAGAAATATCGGCTAAACCTAACCTTTTACATATAATGCATCACATTAATTCTCGATCCTAATTCACATAAAGCTTTTCCACATAATATTTTTCCAATTACACAAGGAATTGTAAAGCTACAATGATCTTTAAGTTTCCAAAGAAAATTTTTTTGAAGTATAGCAATGCACTTCTCACTTACTGCAACTGTCTCGTAATCCCCAAATTTTCTTTTCTTGTTTAATATCTTCTTCGTAAATTTTGCATAACTTGGCATCTGTTTTAAAGCTTCAGCGAAAGGAATATTTATCGTTAACTTCTTAAGTACGTCCATGAACTTTGAAAATTTTTTATCCAACTCATGTT
>NW_018165231.1:149774-155702 GCF_001263595.1 Phalaenopsis equestris
CTTTGTTTCTCTCACAACATTTTTCTCTTTTCTAACCACATCCTCTATCTCTCTTCCACTTTTTAATTGGACAGCTTTTACTTGTTCATTTGTGTTTTCTTTAGGGTTGATCTCAATGTTTCTAGGAAGTGTTCCTTGGGGTCTATTGCTGAGTGAATTAGCAATTTGTCCCAGTTGATTCTCTAATTTTCTAATCGCAGCATTTTGACTTTGCAACTGGTTTCTTATTCGCAATATCACTTCTTCCATAGATATCTTCTTATTCTCAAACTGTTGATCTGATCATTATAAGAGTTCGGTGGATATAAAGGTCTATAGTTTGTGTTCTCCTGATTATTCCAACTCCCATTAGGATTTGCATGATTATTTTCCCATTGTTTGTTTCCACCCCAAGTAGTATGACACCAGTTAAAGTTAGATTGGTTCTTCCAACCTGGATTGTAAAAATTATAATATGGGTTGTTTATGATATTTAAAGTCTCATATGATAAGTTAGAATCAATCATATGCTCAAATGAACTCTCCTCACATACTGGAGTAAATTGCGTTTGGTTCATTCCAATTTGGTCCAACTTCTTTGATATTACAGCAACTTGAGATGCAAGAATTGAAATCTCATCTGTATCATAAATACTGGGTACCTTTTTAGGATTTACCCTTGTAGAGGGCCATTGAAATTCATTTGTGGCCATTTCTTCAATTAATGCATATGCTTCATCAAATGATTTTGACATTAATGATCCACCAGCGGCAGCGTCAGTTATAGACCTAAGGGATCCTACTAACCCATTATAAAAAGTTTGAATGATTAACCAATCAGGCAAAGCATGATGTAGACACTTTCTTAGGAGTTCCTTAAATCTTTCCCAGGCTTCGTATATTGATTCCCCTTCATACTAACAAAATGAGATAATATCTTTTCTTGAGATAATACCTTTTCTAAGTTTAGTAGCCCTTGAAGGTGGACAATACTTAGGAATTTTATAGTTAACTCCTCCCAATTTTTAATAAAGCCAGGTGCTAATGAGTATAACAACATTTTAGCCTTATTCCTTAGTGAGAAAGGAAAAAACCTTAGTCTAATAACATCGTTTGACATGTCGTTATAATGAAATGTAGTACAAAGTTCTAGAAAACTTGATAAGTGTAAATAGGGATCCTTTGAAGGAGTTCACCCAAACTGGCTGTTTTGCACGAGTTGGATAATCGCTGGATTAATTTCAAACGAGTCAGCTTCTACGACGAGGGTTTATATATTTGAGTGAAATTCATCCATCGTAGGATTTACATAATCCCAAAATAATTTATGATGATTTTGTAAGTTATTAATTTGAATGATTTCCATTTTCATTTCTAGTTTTTCAAGTCCTTTCAATTTTTTGATTTCTTTCCTTTTTTCTAACTCGTGATTGTAAGGCACAAGTCCTGCAGATCCTTTATTTCACATACGTAAAACAACAAATGATATATTAACAATTAAACTAATGAAACAAAAAATATATTCAACACAACAAATTATTTTCGCAAACACCTTGTCTTTTCATAAAAACAATTTTTTTTTCACAACGCTTTTTCATATAAAAACACTTTTCACACAAAACAATATTTACGACACTATAGTTTTCCAAGTCTAAGCCTAATTCCTTCAACTAAAATTTTTCTAAAATTCTTACCAAAGCATCCCCGGCAACGGCGCCTAAAACTTGACCGCGACTTTATATATGCTTAAAAATACAAGTATTTAATACTGCTGCTAGAAGATTTAATTCCTCAACAACGACACCAAAAAAGGTTCCATAAACTTGATGCGACTTTTAATATACAAGAATTTATGAACACAGATTTATATATTTATAATGATTTTGTAAAGTCACAATTTCAAACGCAAGTATACGTATGGCTTAAGTAATACATGGCTCTAGTGGAGTCCCGTTTATCGATCCCACAAGGAAGTGAGGTAAGAGGTCCTTAGTCAAGTTGTAGTCTACTAAAATTAGTCCTTATTTTGTAATGTCGATTAAATTGATGTTTTATCAAGCTACTTCTCCTAAATGAAAGTGTTAAACGTAAAGATAGTAACTATAACTAAATGCAAATATCAATTCTAAAGAGACACCTTTCTGGAGGAATTGGTTTGGAGAATTTTGAGATAATAAAAACTAGTATTCTTATGAAATGAATTGGATAACGTAAAGGAATGAGATGCATTAAATATTATATGTGCCAAATAGGAGTAATCTTATTCTTTACCTTTTGGTCCAGGCATAAAGAACATTGACTACTCTTATGCTTGTTTACTGAATCTGTGGCTAGGCTGAGAGAATATCGGCTCTCACTTTGAAGCCCCCATGTTCCCCTCACCTAAGGGCTAACATCTCCGCTTCAGTGCTCAAATAATAGGACCTAATTGGGGATTTTAGTCTGTCACCCTAAAATCTCCAATTCTACGCCCATCAAAGTATATTTCCCTATTTATTTGCATTCAACTCTCATGAACTTAACCATCCATGGAATCTGAATGTGGTTCTACTTTGTTGAGAATTACACAGCCCTATTGGGTCTTAATGCAATTACAACAAATTTTAACACTACAACAGACCTTTATTGTAATGTAAATAAAGTGCAAGTAAAAACCATCACATTTATAATTAATCCGCTTCTAACATGCATTATAAAATCCTAAACATGAATTCTACTCATTACAAAAGAAAATTAAAATGAAAACAATGACATAATCTTCTCATACCATTATTTTTAAACAAGAGAGAGTAAGAGAAACACATCACAAAGCATGAAGAAAATTAAACAGAAAACTTCATTTCATCAAAGCAAATCCACTAGATAAGTGTTTACAAAACTATAAGATAATGAAGAACACAATACTTAGCTTTTTCCCTTTGAAAGAAAGAAGAAAACCTCTTCCACAAAGTCTCTCGCCGATCCATGTAAAGTTAGAACATCTCCTTACAAATTCTCTCAAAATCCCCTCTCCAAGCTCTCCATAGGGTAGAAACTCCAAAGGGTAGAAATCTACATTTCTACTCCTATTCTAAAAACCCTAAACTTTTTCCACACATTTCCTAACATTTCTCTCACAAAAAATCCCCCTTTTCTAAACTAAATTTGTTCTTTTAAAGTTTAGGGATGAAGTTTGAAGAGTTGCCACAAGAGTCCTTTCAAAAAATGCCCAAATACATTGAATTTTGAACCATAACCGTCAAAAGTCAGTCCATAGTCATCCCGGGCGCCGTTGACGGGTTCAAGGGCGCCGTCGGTGAGCTTTTCTGTCTTTTTTTGGTCTTCTTGAGTAAATCTCGCCGTTGGTGCCGCTTTGGGCTCTGTCAGCAAGCAGACTGCGCAGCTCCACCATTTTGCTCTGTTTCGCTCCATTTTAGCTTTGTTTCGCCCCATTTTAGTTGCATTGTGTTCCTAATAGATAGCCCTACAAAATAAGCATGAAAACAACATTCCTTTAAATTTTAATCTCATTCAAAAATATGTAAGAAGTGTAATAGAGTTTAAGCATCGAAAGACTTATTGAAAGGTGACACGGCAAAATTTCATTTCTTACTCGTTTTTGCTCCAAATTGCACCATTTTTGCATCTTTTTACTCCAATGACCATAATTCATCATACCTGCAACAAAACATAAAAAATAACCTTCTTTAAAGTGCAATATCATCAAAAATAGCGTAAAATAGGTATGGAAATCTCATTATATTTTCTTTTGGTCAGCCGCTGACTCAGCCCACGGTTCACGTAAGGAAATGTTGTCCGGCTCGATCTCCTCCATCCATCCGATACACGCGCAATCGAACAGCTCCCCATCATCATCCCTGATAGAATGATCTCGTGACCGTCCCCACTAAAACCCTAAGATCTCAGCCTAGACTCAACAAAATCACCTTGGGTTTGGTCTTTGGTCCTATGGACTCGTCTAGGTCCTATGGACTCGTCTAAGTGAGTCGAACATATTTATACGGTAATAATGCAATTAAATTAAGCCTAATTAAATGGAGAACCAAAATAGGCTCGGGAGGATGAGAAGTTTTATACCTTGGCTCTAAGAAGTGAATCTTTGATCAGAGGTTCTCGACACGTTCGTTGGGGTCCAAGGATGCTAGGGATTGAGCCTCTAGTCTTGGTGAAATGTTTAAGTATAATTTTGATCGCGGTCAGATTTGGGTGTTGGTCTAGAGCTATGGTAGAGGCTCTGTGTGAGATGGGGCTTAAGCTTCTTTCATTATTGTGAAGGTGTGGGTGAAGTTAATTTGAGTTTGGTGGATTGTAGAGGTGTATCAAACTCTGTCCTAATTTCCAACAAGATTTCGAGCTCAAAATTGAACTCCGGTAGTGGAAATTGGTGGGGGAAAACAATTGAAATGCACTGAGGGGATCTTAGGGAAGCTCTGTGGTCAATTTGGAGAGGTCTCCCTAAGAAATTTCCAGCACCCACCTCCATGGCTGTGGGAGGTGCTTTTTGTAAAAATGGCAAAGGGGTGGTTGTCATGGCCAATTACGTGCTACTTAAGTGGAGGGCAGAGGAGCTCTACAATTTAATTTGGCTGAGCTGGCCTATAGGTTTGATTTGGGTAAAGTTCTATGGGGGTGGCTCTCAGTTTTGAGCTTCTCTAGCAACTAGGCCGGCTGGCCATGGCAGGGGGAGGTGGCTAGGTCCTCAGGGCATCCAGGGGAATCTGTTAAAGTAATTTAATGCAATAAGATTTAGTTTTTGTCAGGGTATCTTAAGCATGTGCATTTTTGGAAATAAGATCGCTTAATTCAGGGGACTCAGGGGACTTTTTGTCCATGGATTAGTTTAGGTGGTTAGATGGGATTTGGCTCAATCTTAGAATCTATCAAATGGCTGAGGTGGAGTTAATTTGATGACTTTGGAGTAGTTACGCCATCTTTTATGCATATGTTCAATGTGGGTTCAAGTGATCAAAGTTTTGGTTTGGGCTAGGTTAATCATGTCAATTGACCCAATTGATTGATCAATATTATGTAGATGATTGTTATAAAGATTTTTGGTGAAGGTTTGAAGTGATTTTAAGTTCAATTGGTAGGTCAATTTGAGGGGATTTTTGAAATTTGGTCAATTTGGGCATGTTGGGCTAGACATGGATCTAGGTTGGGCTAGCTTTGGGCTAAGTCGTAAATTTAATTGTACACATTATCAAGGGAGATGTTCTAAAGATTTTTCATGAAGGGATAGAGTGAAAATTTTGGGGTTAAGGCCCTCAATCTGGTGAGATTTTAAGATATGGTCAATTTGGGGTAAACTTGGGGCTTTTGGACTAAGGTCAAAATCAAATGAAATTGAGGTCTCACCAAGGCCAATTGAAGGTCAAGTTTGATGTATGGGGATGTTATGAAGGTTTTTTTTAACACAAATTGTGGCAAATGGAGTATGTCATGGGTTCAATTTGGTGGAACCAAGTCATAGGGCCAAAATTGGGTTTTTGGTTTAGCTAAAAATTGGGTTCAAATTATGGACCAATTGAGCTTGGATTTGGTCTAGGTTGGTCATATCAAGGGTGTATTTGAATTTATAATTGAAATTGGGGTGAATTGAGACTAATTGGATAGAGATTTGAGGTAATTTGGGGAAAATATGGGCCTTTAAAGGGCAGTTTAGGGGTTTTGATCAAAGATGGTTAAATTGACCAAAATGGGTCATGTGGTAGTTGATAAAAATTAAATTAGGAATGTTTGGGAGGTTTTGAAAATTTTTTTGGGATTTTTTGGAATTTTTGGAATTTTGGGGTAAGGAGGGGTATTTTGGTAATTTGGCCAATTTTGGTGATTTTGGGTAGTTTGGGTGTTTCCAAGGTGTTTGAAATGATTTTTGAACTAATTTAGGTATTTTGGGTAAATTTGGGAATTTTGGCCAAATTTGGGGTCCCAAGGGTATCTAGGTAATTT